>NC_044039.1:97562960-97862960 GCF_901765095.1 Microcaecilia unicolor
TGGGGTGAGATGTGTAAGCGCAACAAAAACTTATAATTCAACTCCCACCAAGCCGTATTCTCAGTCACTTTGCACAGCGATTTCAGACAAAGCTCCAGCTGTTGAGGCTCCAAACGCCATTTCAGCTCCTGACTCCACCGGGAGCATACAGGAGTAGTGTCAAGTGGTGATAAAGAGTCTCATAAGCAACCATGAAAGTATTTCAGAGGAGTTCTCAGTTGCGCCTCTAGCCCTAGTAGTTCATCCTGGAGCTCCCATACCCCTCTGGTCAGGGAGTAAGCCGGCAGTGACCGAACATAATGTTTCAGCTGTAAATAAGCAAATGCCTCACCCCATCTAGACCAAATTCCTCACACAGGGACTGGAACGATTTCAAGTATCCCTGCTCTGTGACCACCTGGAATAGGAAGTGGATCCCCCGAGTTGACCACCTCTTCCACAGAACTGAGGACCCTCCTTCCGGAAATGCCGGATTACCCCGGATTGGCAGTAAGGGCGACACTGATTTGTCCCATTTGAAAGTTTTGCTTAGCCATTGCCACGTTTTGCGTAAGGGATTCAAGATAACTTTGTAGGGACCCAGGGGGGGGCAATTGATCTGTGGGGGCCTGTAGCCAGTATGCAAAGTGAAGAGGTTCCATCAGAGCGGTCTCAATCCCTGTGCATGAAAAAAATTCAGTGGATCGAAACCAATCCGATAGATGACGTAAACAGCTAGCTATAGAGATGATATATTCTTAAATATAGTTTAACTGAAACAAAATCACACATTAGGAGCATAGAGGGTTCAGTTTGCAATCTACATAAAACCATGGCCTCCTATCCCATGACTCCATCATTTCCTAAAGAGCATCTCATGAGGGATTTTGAAAATCCAAATACATTATATCCACATGCTTGTTTACACTTTCAAACACATCTAATAAATGCCTTCACTGAACTCATACTTATTCGTTCCCATTAAGCTGTATCTACATGACCAATAATTTTATTTTTTTACCATAGCTTCAACCATTTCATCTGGCATAGATGGCAGGGCTCACTGGATCACCTCTAGAGCTCTTTTTAAATAATCAGTGTTATATTGGCCTCAACATCCTCCTCGGTACAGACTAAGGTGAAGAAATTGTTTATAGGCTAATATTCAGCTGAGGCAGTCAGAATTTTTTTTTCTAATGCCTGTCACCATGGCTGAATTAATCTGGATATTCAGTGCTGGTATCTGGATAGCAGCCAGTGCTGAATATCCAGATTTAGCATGGAATACTGGCATTATCTAGATACCAGCGATATTCGGCTTGCTATCTGGATAGCTACTGGATATTTATCCAGTTGTTAGACTGAATATTGCTGCTAACTGGATAACTGTGAACACCTTCCCAGCTCTACCCACAGACAGCACAAGCATTATCTGGATAATGTTGAGGTGGTCTGACACGCCTTCTGCATCCATTATTATTATTACATTTGTACCCCGCGTTTTCCCACATAATGCAGGCTCAATGCGGCTTACATAGTAATTTGAAATACAAAGTTAATAGAATTTTAATAAAACAGTAGTAAAACAATGTAAAGTTGGGCTTAGTAGTGTATGATAAGTTGAACTAGATAATATATGACTAGGATAAAAGAGGGTAGACAGGAAAGGATAGTGTAATTTGGGAGAAAGGGTAAGGAGGGATAAAATTAAGGAGAGATGGAAAGAGAAGGATGGGAGGCTGGTATTTAAGTCAGAACAGAATTGGGGGTGGAAGTTGGCGAGATTAGGTTGGGGCATTTGGGTAGGCTTGCTTAAAGAGATGAGCTTTCAGCATTTTTCTAAAGAGCAAGAAGTCATTTATTAATCGGATTGGTCTGGGTATAGCGTTCCAAATCTGGCTGCCCAAAAAGGAGAAACAGAGACTAAATAGATTACTACTTTTATTCTTATCTGTAAACACCCTCCCACCCGTCCTTATTAAGCCCACTATTCCTTCTAACAACTCTAGTTTCAATACCCTCAACCTGACAAATAATAAACCATAGCATGCTAATAGGAAACCCCTTCTTCTACAAATATTTTCATAATTAGGGATTAGATCTTTCCATTTCCTACTCAAAGACTCAATAAATTCCATATATGCCATTGGTGCAACCCTCATCTCATAGCAAAGAGAATGAAAGAATGATCTAACCAAAACAGAGAACAGACCCGTTTCATCGACCCCCTTGCACTCCCTCCATCATAGGAGTGAAATTCAAATCTAGGACATCACTCATTTTAAAGGCAGTTCTATAAATATGCATCTGCATTTCCACTTGTAAATGTAGGGGAAAAATAGTACTTATACATGTAAATGTCCTAAGCACTTTTCTATAAGGGCACGTGTAAGTGCCACAGTATGTAAATACAAGGGGAGGGTATACAGTTTTAAGCTTAACAACCCACTACTACTACTAATCATTTCTATAATGCTACTAGATGTATGCAGCACTGTACATATTATATGCAGGTACTTTCTCTGTCCCTAAAGGGCTCACAATCTAAGTTTTTGTACCTGGGGCAATGGAGGGTTAAGCGACTTGCCCAAGGTCACAAGAAGCTGCAGTGGGAATTCTTCTGGCCATGGCCGTCGCCTTGTTTCTTCACCTTTAGATCCTCAGTCACCAACACCCCAAGGTCTTTCTCCTGAGTCGAGCTTACTAATGTCTCCCCTCCTATCCAGTATTCATAGCACGTATCTCATATAGTGCAGTAAATGCCTCCAAGTGCTTTATAACATAGTTTGTACAAAAAACAAACAAACTTATTTTTAAACTTTTCAGAAAAAGCTTTCACTTAGCTTAAGAGTTGAAAGTAGGCCTCGACATGATTCATGTTTCGCCGAGGCTGTTTCAAGACATCCACCAGTGAAGCTCGTGAGTTGCTAGCAGTGATAAATGCCCTTACACTCTTAAGCTTTCAGCTAAAATATGGGCGCAATATATTTTATGACAGAGACCACTTACTAGTTTTGTAGCCACCCTCTGGACTGACTCCATCCTGTTTATATCTTTCTGTAGGTGTGGTCTCCAGAACTGCACGTAGTACTCTAAATGAGGCCTCACCAGAGACACATACAAGGGCACTATCACCTTGTTTTCCTGCTGGTCATCCCTCTTTTTATGCACCCAAGCATCTAATCTATGCTTCGCAAAATGTTCTCTACATGCAGGTTCACAGATGTTTAACACAGCTCATAGAACTTGCACCCTTTTACCTAAAGTTATGGTAAGTAGTCTTTCCATAAAAGTCTGAATATTTATTTTTTTTAAATCTCTTTTGTTAGGGGATAGAACCTATGAATTACACTTGCTGTTAGCAATTCCCTGGTAAGGGCTGCTGTTGATTCTATTTTTTTAAATTAAGTTCCTATCCTGCTAACACAACAGTCTGCGGCTGCTATGCTGTTGATTGCCTGATCTCTAAATGGAGAAATAATAAGCAAGTTAAAACAGTCACTTTATCTTGCATCAATAAGGCCAGAACAGTCACCCAGGCTTTCAATTTGCAGGCTCAATTGTCAGCTGCTTGCTGATGACTGGGAGAAGAGGAGAAGATAATGACAGACTGCAAGCACTTTATTTCGGAGAAGGGGAAGAGAAGGAAAAAAAATTGCTTGCGAAGGTATTGACAAGTTGCATTCAGAGAAGAGGCTATGGGCTGGACTTGTGTAAGTTGTTTACACCTACAATGCACTTACACTCAAATGAGACTTTTGTGCTACCCTAGTTCCAAAGAGAACACGCAGCAGTCCTTTTAGAATCTGTATTTGATATGGATACGAAAATAGTGGATAATTTGCCTCAAATTGCAGTCACTTGAATCCTAATAAAACCGTGAGTAGTACTGTTTGCTTTCAGTGCTTTCATTAGGTAAAGCTGGGCCTGTTATTAAGGTACTAACACATAACTGTTATATTAGCATTTACAAGTATTCTCATTCAAATGATTTATTGTCATTGTAATGTTGCTTGGAGGGATATGAGAGATTTTGAAAAAAAAAAAAAACACAGTTCTGAAACTAGGAACTGGAGAAAAAGAAATGAAATGCTATGCTCACTCAGACTTAAAGGCCACTTTAATGACCTAAGGTGCTAGGTTTTCTTTTAGAACTAAGTCTAGAAGAACCATTTCAAATCAAGTCATACACTGAAAAACTACTGAGCTCCTTTCTACTTGTTACAGTTTGTTAAAGCAATAGCTTTGCTAAATGGCACCTAATAGAGGGGTCCTTTTACTAAGGTGTGCTGAAAAATGGCTTCCTGTAGTGTAGGCGCGGGTTTTGGGCGTGCACCAATCCATTTTTCAGTGCGCCTATAAAAAAGACTTTTTTTTTTTTTTTTTGCTGAAAATGGACGTGCAGCAAAATCAAAATTGCTGCACGTTCATTTTGGTCTGCGACCTTACCACCAGTCATTGACCTAGCGGTAAAGTCTCACGCGGTAACCGGGCGGTAATGACCTATGCACGTCAAATGCCACTTGGCCCACGTCCGAAAAATAATTTATCGGATGCGCACCAAAAATGAAATTACCACAAGAGTCATTCAGTAACCGGGCGGTAACTCCATTTTGGCACATGTAGATGCTTACGCGACTTAGTAAAAGGGCCCCAGAATGCAGAACCACAAACAGCAGAAATGTTAGGAAAGGTCAGAAAAAAGGTATACAGTGGTGGAAATAAGTATTTGATCCCTTGCTGATTTTGTAAGTTTGCCCACTGACAAAGACATGAGCAGCCCATAATTGAAGGGTAGGTTATTGGTAACAGTGAGAGATAGCACATCACAAATTAAATCCGGAAAATCACATTGTGGAAAGTATATGAATTTATTTGCATTCTGCAGAGGGAAATAAGTATTTAATCCCTCTGGCAAACAAGACCTAATACTTGGTGGCAAAACCCTTGTTGGCAAGCACAGCGGTCAGACGTCTTCTGTAGTTGATGATGAGGTTTGCACACATGTCAGGAGGAATTTTGGTCCACTCCTCTTTGCAGATCATCTCTAAATCATTAAGAGTTCTGGGCTGTCGCTTGGCAACTCGCAGCTTCAGCTCCCTCCATAAGTTTTCAATGGGATTAAGGTCTGGTGACTGGCTAGGCCACTCCATGACCCTAATGTGCTTCTTCCTGAGCCACTCCTTTGTTGCCTTGGCTGTATGTTTTGGGTCATTGTCGTGCTGGAAGACCCAGCCACGACCCATTTTTAAGGCCCTGGCGGAGGGAAGGAGGTTGTCACTCAGAATTGTACGGTACATGGCCCCATCCATTCTCCCATTGATGCGGTGAAGTAGTCCTGTGCCCTTAGCAGAGAAACACCCCCAAAACATAACATTTCCACCTCCATGCTTGACAGTGGGGACGGTGTTCTTTGGGTCATAGGCAGCATTTCTCTTCCTCCAAACACGGCGAGTTGAGTTCATGCCAAAGAGCTCAATTTTTGTCTCATCTGACCACAGCACCTTCTCCCAATCACTCTCGGCATCATCCAGGTGTTCACTGGCAAACTTCAGACGGGCCGTCACATGTGCCTTCCGGAGCAGGGGGACCTTGCGGGCACTGCAGGATTGCAATCCGTTATGTCGTAATGTGTTACCAATGGTTTTCGTGGTGACAGTGGTCCCAGCTGCCTTGAGATCATTGACAAGTTCCCCCCTTGTAGTTGTAGGCTGATTTCTAACCTTCCTCATGATCAAGGATACCCCACGAGGTGAGATTTTGCGTGGAGCCCCAGATCTTTGTCGATTGACAGTCATTTTGTACTTCTTCCATTTTCTTACTATGGCACCAACAGTTGTCTCCTTCTCGCCCAGCGTCTTACTGATGGTTTTGTAGCCCATTCCAGCCTTGTGCAGGTGTATGATCTTGTCCCTGACATCCTTAGACAGCTCCTTGCTCTTGGCCATTTTGTAGAGGTTAGAGTCTGACTGATTCACTGAGTCTGTGGACAGGTGTCTTTCATACAGGTGACCATTGCCGACAGCTGTCTGTCATGCAGGTAACGAGTTGATTTGGAGCATCTACCTGGTCTGTAGGGGCCAGATCTCTTACTGGTTGGTGGGGGATCAAATACTTATTTCCCTCTGCAGAATGCAAATAAATTCATATACTTTCCACAATGTGATTTTCCGGATTTAATTTGTGATGTGCTATCTCTCACTGTTACCAATAACCTACCCTTCAATTATGGGCTGCTCATGTCTTTGTCAGTGGGCAAACTTACAAAATCAGCAAGGGATCAAATACTTATTTCCACCACTGTATTTATTTTTAATCCATGTTTGATTTGTCTTACCTAATTTTATCCTTATGGTTTAGCAGCCAGCGTACATCAAGAAATCATCAGGTACAACCTTTCTCTTTTCTATCCTGTTCCTATCACAGAACTTTCATGCATGGCTTACCTTCTCACTCCTTCTTGTCCAGCGGTCATCAGGATCTTACCATATACATGCTTTTCTTATTCCTTTACATAACTCTCTCACTTCAATACAGCATTCCCAGGCTATGTTTACACCATGTAGAAACATAACACACCAATATATAATGCTTAGCAACTAAACAAGTTTTACATACTAAAAGAATATGCAAATCTATTCTCAAAGACAACCCATTGTCTTTATCCAGCAAGCTCATCCAACAGTTCTTGTCCATCCTTACTACAAGCATTCTACTCCACAGAGTAATCCAAAGATTGCCAACCGGTGGGCAATCCCCTACACAATGCTTAAAAGCTCCTTCAGCAGTCCTACATTTTGGAAAAACTCTTGATGCCACAATCCCCATCTTACAAGCCAAGGATGGATGTATATTCATCCAATAAAATATATTAACGTGGGTTTCTCAGAGTTGTGCACTTTCCTTGAAATTTGCACCCCCTTTTACTTCTGATCTCAAATCATCTTCAGAATGTTCCCTCACAAAAATCCTAGATCCATTGTGACAATAATCAATGAGTGTAGCCCCAGATTTCCAATTTAATTATTTCCTTATATGTGTCAGTGAGATTGCTAAACTGTTGAGACTGGGAAGGACCTGTGGATGGTATTCCGAATATGTCTCTGTCTTGTGGCAAATTGGTGGCTTCTTCCACAGAAAACCTGTATGTTGTTTTCCATGAGCCTTCAGCCATATTGCTTAATGGTTAATTCACGATTCCTTTGGTACTTGTAACTGAAGATTAATTCAATGTACACTGTTTACAAGTATAATTCTCTCACAGATACAATTATATTTGATTTTAGGACACATGCAGCAGCAGTAGCCGAGGGTTCAGCTTCTTAAGAAGCAATAGCGAAACAGAGGCTCTCTGTCGAGCATACCCTATCAACCCAGCTACAGCCCAGATAAGTGCCTTTTCTATTCGTATAATCTAAGTAAAAAAACAGTTTTTTGGAGACAAAGTTTATAATTGAATCGGAGGTTTTTCTGACTTTTTTGGGTGGGAGGGGTTGGTGACCACTGGGGGAGGAAGGGGAGGTCATCTGGTCAGTTCGGGCACCTTTTCGAGGCTTGGTCGTGAAAAAACCAGACCAAGTCGTCCAAATGCTCATCAGGGACGCCCTTCTTTTTTCCAATATCGGCCAAGGACGCCCATCTCTAAATCACGCCCCAGTCCCGTCTTCGTTACGGTGCCGACACGCCCCTGTGAATTTTGGTCATCCCCGCGACAGAAAGCAGTTCAGGATGCCCAAAATCGACTTTCAATTATGCCAATTTGGGCAACCCTGAGAGAAGGACGCCCATCTCCTGATTTGTGTCGGAAGATGGGCGTCCTTCTCTTTCGAAAATTCACCTGATAGTCTGCATTTGGATATGAAGCAATCTGCCATTCCACAAAACATATTTGAACAAAGTGAATAATGTAAAGGCAGAGCATCTGAAGTCTTTTCCTCCATTAACAAAAATATCTGTGAGAGAATTATACTTGTAAACAGTGTACATTGGAGGAATAACTTAGCAATCTGAGTAGTGATCTGTGAACCAAGGTAGTCACAATTCAAATCTGATGTTCCTTGTGACCTTTGGCAAGTCACTTAACCCTCTACTGCTGCAGATACAAACTTAGACTGCAAGCCCTCTAGGGATAGGGGCCCTAGTATACCTGGATATATCTTGCCTTGAGATACTACTGAAAAATGGCTGAACTAAAAATCTAAGAGCTTGATATTCAACTGGGTTTAAGTGGGCAGACGAGGCTCCTGCAACGTAAACCCTGCTCAGCAGGCCATCTCTGGATATCCAGCAGCACTTAACCACACAGTGCCACTGAATATCCCATCTGACTGCACCAACAGAATATGGGAAGTCCAAAACTCCACAGAACAAAACAGCAAAAAGGAAAGGGTGGAGAAAAAATGCGTCAAGTGATGTGCATTCCAGAGAGCAGCCTTTATTGAACATAAACCATACAAGTGACCTGACATGGTCACCGTGTTTCGGCTTATACAGCCTGCTTCAGGGGTCGAAGGTATATGAAAGCACCTAGTTCTCGATGGAAGCATAGTTCAGTAAGTCAAATCAAACACAAAGGTTGTGCAAAATACAGCTCAAAGTCCTGGCAGTAGTCACAGCATAACAGGCGGTCCTATCGTTGCCTGCTTAGCTTTATGGGTGCCAAACTTCTAGGTTAGTTGCTGACCCTGCTATTCAATGCTGGGGCTGGGGCATGGCCTTAGCACTGAATAACTGGGTTAGATTCAGCCCCTGGATGTCTGTAGCTTTAAAACTGCTGATTGCTGAGGACTAAATATCATAAGTGTTGCCATACTGGGATAGACTGAAGGTCCATCAAGGCCAGTATCCTGTTTCTAGCAGTGGCCAATCCAGGTTCTAAGTACCTGGCAAGATCCCAAGAGTAAAACAGATTTTATGCTGCTTATTCTAGAAATACGCAGTTGATTTTCCCAAGTTCATCATGACTTATGGACTTTTAGGAAATTATTCAAACCTTTTTTAAACCCTTCTAAGCTAACTGCTTTTACCACATTCCCTGGCAACGAATTCCAGGCAGTAAATAATCATAATAAAAATATAATAACGATAATAATAAAGAATGCATGACAACAGAAAGAACTTTTTTGATTCAGATAAAGAAAAAGGCTTTGATCTAACACATTCAAACTTTTCACTAGAATTATATCTAACTTATTATAAGCCCATTTGAAGGAAAACTCTTCTACCAACAGAAGAATTCCATGAGAAATACTATAAAACTACATAAATACCAAATAACTAGTAGGAAAAGGATTATTATTCTAAGTTAATTGGGACAGATATTGTAGATCAAAGAAAACTAAATGCTTTAAGTCCTCCTTGTGCTGAAGAACTAGTTTTCCACATTAGAGGAAAAGTAGAAACACTTTTTAGATCAAATTAACTCAGAGAGGAATAAGTGGAACCTATGGCATAGTAAGTAAAAAAAAAAAAATTGAAATATCAGTGGGTAGAATATCAAAAGAATTTCACATGGTAAAGACAGAGGAGACCACTAATTTGATCAGGAACTATGCTAAATCACACTATTTCTCCACTTTTCATAGTTACAGTAACAAGCTGGTTAACTTTTGAATTTGTGCAAGGTAATTTTCCTAATGAATGTGGAGATATAAAGGCATATTTTCAAAGCACTTAGACTTACAAAATTCCATAGTAACCTATGGAACTTTGTAAGTCTAAGTGCTTTGAAAATGAGCCCCATAGTCCTAACTCTGATCTCTAGAAACAGCAAGGGTGGAATTCATGATGAATCTAATTCTAGACCGGCGGCTTCAATCCCATTCCTTACTAAGATTATGGATGGATAGGTTGCTAAATAACTAGGGGAGTCTTCTGACCTCAACTCAGTGTAAAGTACTGAGTCTATTCAGAGAATTAATCCTGGGGCTGCTTGTTATCAAGAATAGACACCAATCTTTAATCAAATTCTTTAATACAATTGATGACAAGATAAATCAATCACTTATAGTCATGTTGAGCTAGATTAGGGATTCTGTACATACAGAGTGAGTCTGTGTCTTTGCTTAGCCTCTCTCCCAGAGAGGAGGAACTGTCAGTGACTGGCATTCTGAATACTGAAACACAGCACTAACAGAAATCACAGCAGCAACTGCTACAGGTGGAAACAAATCACCATGAATTACTATCCTGCGAGGGAAAAACAAGCAGAACTTTACTGCCTTAATATAGAGAGTTCAAGCTCTCTTCACCCTGGATCTAAGATCTAGGCAAAGCTCTCTCAACTTACCTCAAGAGAACAATGGGGGGGGGGGGGGGGATTCTGCTCCCTCAGCATGCCCAGAGGCAGGCAGTAATAACAAAGTTGCAAAATACACTGACGGCCTGATGCTCAGAAGTAAACATGGGTGCTAGAGGCCATTAGTGCTGGACTAGCACCTGCATTTACCTGCACACAGTAAACAGAAGCCCTTACCACAGGAAAGAAGGAGCTTGCAAAGGAACAGCACAAATAGGATGCTAATGTAGTCAAAATGATGAAAATAGGAGGCTCAGAGAGCAGCGTTCTTCACAAGGGTGCCCTTACTACTCAAAATCTTATGCCAGCTCACAGCTGGCATTAGGTGCCTGGTCAGCAGCAAATGGCAGCTTAAGTCAGAAGCAGAAGATTGGGATCTGGGGGACAGAAGTCCGGTGAGTGTCAGCTCACTCTCCTCCTCGGGGAAGCTTTCCTTACTTTTCTCTTTCATTCCTGCTTGCTCTTTCTCTGCCAGCCCTGGGATGTGGAGGGATAGTAAATCTTACCCCAGGTCAGGGAGGGGGCTTCTTTCTCTATAGCTGGGCTAGATCTTAGCCTTCTGTGCAAGAAGGCTGTGAGGCAATGAGGGTAACACTTTCTGGAGGAATTTTAAAAGTGGTTTACATCCGCCTCTTCCCCCAGACCAGGGCTCCTTGCTCCCCAATTTGATTGTGATATGCTGGGCACAATCCTCCCTCCTTACTTCCTAATGTTCAACACTAAAAGCATGCCTATATTTGCATAACATTAGTGTTGTGTATTAGGGTTTCCAGTGCTGTTCCATACAGCACCAGAGTTTTGATTATCAGGGCCTGAGAGAAGAACACAGGAGTCCATAAAAACTAATCACAGAGGACTGCAGAAAGGGACCTGGTCCATGTACACAGCTTAATAAATATACAAATATATAATCTGTCACATGCAGACAGAACAAGCTGCCCCAAACAATGAGTGTGGGACACTCACCGCACGATATCGGTAGATACCACTTTTAACCCTTTACCAATAACTAAGCATGTAAAGCATGCAAGTACATATAAGCTGGATCTTTTGTTGCTTGCCAAACGTCTTGTCATCTCAGGCTCTCTATTGTCAAGCAACAACTTCTCTCTGTCTCACAGGAGCTGAAATGAGGAACACACAACACAAAAACAACATAAAAGAGAGAGAGAGAAGAGAGAGAAAGTCACAGAGTCTCTGGTGTGGATCCTCTTCGTAAGCTATGAGGATCATTAGTTAAGCAATGACTCTGGTGAACTAGTCCATTGTCTTCTGCAAGAGTCTGGTGTCGAAGTACCCAGGTGGCAGAATTTCTGAATCTGCATCTCTGACGGCATATTGGTAACAGGTGTTTGGTCTTCCATCACCTGGAAGATTATAGATGTATTGCAGGACTACTTTACTATAAATGTAACAACTAACTATGTCTACTTGAATGTCCATTTCACTCAGTATCAGCTCTGCTATCTCTGTTGCCAGTACTGGTCCACACAATTCTAGGAATGGAATAGTGTGATTGGGTTGTGGTGCTGATTTGGCCTTGCCAAAGATGAGATATTCCTTCTGCATTTGTTGCTTTCAAGTAGGGCACTGCTGCTATGGCCTTCACAGAAGCATCTAAAAAGATGCAAATTTCCCTGCAACTGACAGTACTGAGTGGAACAGGAATGAATATGCATGGAATGTATAACTGTTCAAGAGTCTTTAGGGAATTTTTCCATTTTTGTCTCATTTCATGTGGTAGGGAGTCATTCCACACATCAGTATTTTGGGACAGTTCTCTTAACAAGGATCTTCCTTGAATTGTTACTGGAGCCATAAACCTTAGTGGTTTGTACAGACTGTTGACAAGACACCTCAACAAGTATATGGTTTGTCTTGAGTTGAGACTTGAGGGTAAAGATGTCTCTTTTTAGATCCCAATGTAACCCAAGGCTTTGCTGAAGTGAAGGTGTATCTGCTCTTAAGTATTTAATATGATCTCCAGTAGGAAATGGCTCTCATTAGTTTTGCACAGTTGGGGGCAATTTTGTCAAGTCTCAGATTAGCCTCTGCTAGCACTGCTTGTATTCTCTTTAACAAGTCAATGGCTTCTTTTGTGACAAGGCAGTGGCCATGGCAAGAGGGATGCTAGGCTGCATAGAGAGGGATATAATCAGCAGAAGAAAGGAGGTGTTGATGCCCCTGTACAAATCGTTGGTGATGCCTCACTTGGAGTATTGTGCTCAGTTTTGGAGGCTGTATCTTGCTAAGGATGTAAAAAGACTTGAAGTGGTTTAGAGAAAGACAACATAAGAACATAAGAGTAGCCATACTGGGTCAGACAAATAGTCCATCTAGCCCAGTATCCTGTTTTCCAAACAGTGGCCAAGCCAGGTCACAACTATCTGGCAGAAACCCAATTAGCAGCAACATTCCATGCTACCAATCCGGGGGCAAGCAGTTGCTTCCCTCATTGTCTGTCTGAATAGCAGACTATGGACCTTTCCTCCAGGAACTTGTCCAAACCTTTTTTTTTTTACCCAGATCCGCTAACCATTGTTACTATATCCTCCGGCAAAGAGTTCCAGAGCTTAACTATTCGTTGAGTGAAAAAATATTTTCCCCTATTTGTTTTAAAAGTATTTCCATGTAACTTACGTAAGTGTCCCCTAGGCTTTGTACTTTTTGAACAAGTAAAAAATCGATTTACTTCTACAGCACTCAGGATTTTGTAGACCTCAATCATATCTCCCCTCATCCATTTCTTTTCCAAGCTAAAGAGCCCTAACTTCTTTAGCCTTTCCTCATATGAGATGCGTTCCCATTCTTTTTATTATTTTGGTCGCTCTTCTTTGAACCTTTTCTAATTCCACTATATATTTTTTGAGATATGGTGACCAGAACTGAATGCAATACTTGAGGTGCAGTTGCACCATGGAGTGATACGAAGGCATTATAGTATTTTTGGTCTTATTCACCATCCCTTTCCTAATAATTCCTAGCATCCTGTTTGCTTTTCTGGCAGCTGCCGCAAGCAGAGCAGAAGATTTCAGCATATTAATCTGTGACGACACCTAGATCTTTTTCTTGAGTGCTGACCCTCAAGGTGGACCCTAGCATCTGGTAACTATGACTCGGATTATTATTTCCAATGTACATCATCTCGCATTTGTCCACATTAAATTTCATCTGTTATCTGGATGCCCAGTCTTCCAATTTCCTAAGGTCTTCCTGCAATATTTCACAGTCTAAAAATGTTTTAATAACCTTGAATAGTTTTGTATCATCTGCAAATTAAATCACCTCACTCATTGTTTTGATTTCCATATCATTTATAAATAGAGTGGAGGAGTGGCCTGGTGGTTAGGGTGGTGGACTTTGGTCCTGGGGAACTGAGTTCAATTCACACTTCAGGCACAGGCAGCTCCTTGTGACTCTGAGCAAGTCACGTAACCCTCCATTGCCCCAGGTACAAATAAGTACCTGTATACAATATGTAAGCCGCATTGAGCCTGCCATGAGTGGGAAAGCACGGGGTACAAATGTAACAAAAAAAAAAATATGTTAAATAGCACCGGTCCCAATGCACTGTTCACCCTCCTGCATTGAGAGAAATGACCATTTAACCCTACCCTCTGTTTTCTGTCCAATAACCAATTCCTAATCCACACCAGAACCTTGCCTCCTATCCCATAACTCTTTAATTTTCTCAGGAGTCTCTCATCAGGAACTTTATCAAAAGCTTTCTGAAAATCTCGATACACTACATCAACCACCTCACCTTTATCCACATGTTTATTCATGCCTTCAAAGAAATGAAACAAATTGGTGAGGCAAAATTTCCCTTGGCTGAACCCATGCTGAGTCTGTCCCATTAAATCATGTTTGTCTATGTTTTCCATAATTTTATTCTTAATAATAGTTTTCACTATTTTGCCCGGCATCGATGTCAGACTTACCGGTCTGTAATTTCCCCGGATCACCTCTTCATAAAAGTTGGTGTCACATTGGACACCCTCCAATCTCAGGTGCTATGGACGATTTTAACGACAGATTACATATTACTCAAACTAGTCAAAAAGAAGCACTAGGAGCCTTCAAAATTGGGACACAGATCCTTTAATCATACAACTTGAACACCAATCTTTCTTTAATGACCAGACACGGGTCATGTTTTGGCACATAGTGCCTGTGTCAGAAATCAATACTGTTAGTCTTATATGATTGTGGAAAAATACAGCTACAAAGCTTGATTTACAAAAACGGAAATCTGTCCGCGCACAGTGCAGATTAAACAATTCTTCTTGCTCCACACAATCTGAGCAAAACAGTCCTTTACATTTTGAATACAGGTAAAAGTCTTTGATCTGTATTCAGAATGTGTAGATATTGAACAGAATGGGTGACAGTATCGATCCTTGTGGTATCCCTACAGGTCAGTGCCCATGGTGGCGATGAAGTGCTGGCAAAACACTATGGACTGTTGCCTGTCTGACAGATAGGATCTGAACCAGGTACTGTTCCACTGATACTTGTTTTTGCTAGTTGTGCTAGTATAATATCGTGATCCACAGTGTCAAAAGCTGCTGAGAAATCTAGCAGTACTAACACCAAGGAAATCCCCTGTCTCGGATTCTGTGAAGATCTTCTAGAAGGGATTCAAGAATTGTTTCTGTTTCATAACTGGGTCTGAAACCAGACTGAGATGGATCTAGCTAGTTTCTTTCTTCTGGCCAATAACTGAGTTGACCACAGACTGTTAGTTCTATAAGTTTTCTTAAAAATGGGATGTTGGATACTGGCTTGTAACTTTCAAGGTTGTTCTTCTTTAGCAAAGGGTGTACCACTGCTCTTTTTAATGCTGTTTGTAGTTGCCCATTAGAAAGAGTGGAGTTCACGATTTTTGTGACACCTTTTATGAGGCCCCTGCTTGCCTGCTGCACTATCTTTGATGGGCAGGTGTAGAGGGAACAGGTAGTTGGTCAAAGATCTCTTAGGATTTTGTCAAGACCCTCTTTTGTTATTGGATTAAAAGAGTCCCATATGTTTGTGTCGGGGGGGGGGGGGGGGGAGTGGAGTTTGTGCGCTCCTGGTTTGCCGATTGGAGACTGGGTGAGACTGCCTGTAAATCCTGGTGCAGAGTTTAATTTTGTTGGCAAAGTATGCAGCAAAATCACTGCAGTTCAGTTGTGACTGGGCAGGCTGGTTCTGTTGTGGGGGTTGCAGTAGGCTGTTTACTATGCTGAACAGATGCTTGGTTGAACTGGCAGCCTGTTTGATGCACCGACAGAAATATTGTTTTTTGGCTGCTAAGGCTTGGCAGTACTTTATCATGTGATTCTTACAGTTTTTGCCTGTCCTTATCCAGGTGAGATTTTCACCATCTGCTTTCCAGTTTCCGTTCTTCGCGCTTAAGGGTCCGAGAAAACCAAGGTGTGAGTGCGGCACAAGACCTTTTCTAGTGGTGCCATTTTCTCTAAGGTCTTAGCTAAGTGTGTATTCCAAATATCAACCTGTTCTAACACTGTAGTTGCTTTTCATACACGTGAGTAGTCCAAGGCCTCTAGGAAATTCTCAGCAGTCAGATTTTCTTGTCTCTGATCTCGTTCCAAACTCTGGGAGGTGCCATTTGTTTCAGATGATCACTTAGGGAAAACTTAATTAGAAAATGGTCTGTCCATTATAAGAGTGTTATTTTGATACTGCTAACCCGGTATTATCGACCCCTTTGGAGAAAATCAAGTCTAGAATGTGACCCTTTTCATGGGTTGGAGAATTGATCACCTGTGCGAATCCTAGTGCTGTCATCGTGTCCAGGAATACAGCTGTGGTGGTATCTGGGGTTTTTATGTGTAGATTGTAATCTCCCATGATCACCTTCCTAGGGTAATTCAGGGTCACTTGTGTAATAAGATCAAGGAGTTCTTGCACAGATAATATGTTGTTACGAGGTGCTCACTATACCATGAGCAGTCAGACTGGTTTCTCCTCTTCTAGCTGGATTAAAAGAGATTCTGATTCATTTAGCTGGGGGATGGCAATTCTGCGCAGTCTGACTGTATCCCGAATCAAGACTGCTACCCCTCCACCCCTTCTTCCTGGTCTTGGTTGATGATGAATGTTGAAACCTGTTGGGCACAGTTATTGGATTTTACCATCTTTATAGGGCACAAACGGAACAGTTTAAAAAAAAAAATCAGTATTGCTGTACACTGTTTTATTGAGCCATACGAAGAGTAAAATACCTTTCACCGCATCCCCTATTTTAATTTCATACATTCCTTTTTTGCAAGCTTTGCTTCCTACAGAAATACTACATCCATACTTTCATCTTTGAAATGTTTGAAGATTTTCTTCCTTTTGATTGAGTGAATAAGGCCCTCCCCCCATATTCCAACTCACTACTTTAAGACCTGCAAACCCTATCAGCGCTATTAGCACTTTGGAATCACCCTCTGAACACTGTTCCCAATACCTTGATGGACTGATTTATTTGAATTGTCTCCTGCCATAGAAGCAGACGAGCCTGAAAAAAACTCTATCCTGGGACCCCCTTATCCCCCCTCTCCCATAAGCATTACTCCATAACCAAATTCACTTATCTCCTCTCCCCTCCCCTCAGTACCTATGTTCCCTCCCTCTTCCAATATCAAATGTGTAATGAAAATAAAGGAAAATCCCTCCCTCTTCCCCTCTACGTCCTACCACTCTCACATTACTTCTTACCTTTTCAACAGACACACACATTTTAATTCCCCAACTATCCTACCCACCATTCTCCAACATCCCCACTGCTACTTCACAAATGTATCACAAATACTAATCAGTTATAGCCAACAGTCTTAAGTTTAAACAACGGCTTCTCCAGTTTTTCACTCAGTCTTACTCCACATAACTGTTTTCTGTCCTTAAGAAAGGGCCACCAACACCACTCTTTCGAGAACTGACAGAAGAACCACTATCCACCCCAGAACCATCATCTTTTGCAAATATATATGACTGTGAGTTGGCTAAAATTGGCACAGTATTTGTTTTATATTATGTTTGCTTCAATTGTCTCCGCCTAGATTTTGTGGCTAGTGCAGATAATAAATTTGTTAAATAAATAATTAAATCTTCCTGAGTCCTCTGCAGGATCTAATTTTCTCCTGCTGAGGGTCTTGCCATCCAAGAGGTGTCAGTATTTGACTTCAGCAGTCTCTTCTCAGGAGACGGAAGCATCTCACTTCAGCTATTAAGTTGATCCCTCCGCTGACTACTTTTCAGCTGACCACTTCCATTTTGTCTTTTCTTCTCATGGGGTGGGGGTATCAAGGTAGGAGTGACCATGTGCTCCTGAGTCACTTCAGATATATTGGAACCGAATTCTTGGGTCCATGGAGGTTGGCACACTTTCTCCAATGGCATGGAGGATGAGTGGGTCCTCATGTCAAGGGCATTTTGAAGACATTGGGGACCAAGATGCCTTGCTTCAATAAGCAGTGATGTTGAGATACCTCCTGAAGTCCTGTATTGAGCTTTCTTGGCACTGATGAAGGCCGGGTTGAATCCTTCCTGTTTCAGTGCAGTTTCTGGACTATGGAGACTGAAGTTTCCAATGCTAATGTTGATGGATCAGTCTTAGGGCCAAAAAGCTTTTCCCTCTGCAAATCCCTCTTCTTGGCATCTGTGAACAAAGAATACAATGAGAGGGATCACGGTCGGGTCACAGGTATGCAGGCACCAGGACGTGGGTATTTATTTATTTATTTATTTGTTGCTTATATCCCACATTTTCCCACTTGTGCAGGCTCAATGTGGCTTACAGTAAGTTAAATAAGAGTACAAACTTAAAGATTAGGCAAGCATCTAACAGAGTGAACTAGGTAGGGTAGGGGACAAGGGATACATTAATCAACATAGTAAGATGAGGGGTAAGTCTTAGCAAAGAGGAATGTCTTTAACAACTTCTTAAAAAGGGCATGATCCTCTTGAGTTTTAAGGTGATGAGGTAACGTATTCCAGTGTTTGGGACTCCAGTAACGGAAGGACGAGGCGAAGATTTTCTTGTACTTGACTCCCTTACAGTTCGGAAAATGGAGGTGGAGATATGACCGAGCGGCAGGGTTGGCATTTCTAGGCGGAAGGTCGATCAAGGGGAGCATGTATTCCGGTGCGGTCCCATAGATGATTTTATGTGTTAGGGAGCAGATCTTAAAAGCAATGCGCTCATGTACAGGCAGCCAATGAAGTTTAAAGCGCAGGGGTTCGGCATGTTCGAAACGCCTTACTCTAAGGATGAGCCTCGCCGCAGTGTTCTGAGCCGTTTGGAACGTTTTCAATAAGGAGGCCTGACAACCCACGTAAATACCACTACAATAATCCAGATGGGATAGGACAAGCCAGTGGACAAGGGTACGAAACAAGTCTCTGGGCAGGAGGTATCTGATGCGCCGAAGTCTCCACATTGCCTGGAACATTTTTTTGGTGACCAAGTGTACATGATCAACCAGCTGGAGATGTGAGTCCAGATGTACCCCTAAAAGTCTCAGGCTGTTGGCAATCGGGAGGGCCGAGCCCAGAACTGGAAGCATTGTGTCAGATACATGAGCGTACGTGGACGAGAGGATGAGACAATGAGTTTTTTCCCTGTTGAGCCTGAATCTGAACACCTTGGCCCAGTGTTCTAAAGTGGTGAAACATGCATCTATGAGGTTGGCAACTTCTGATATTGAGGATTGAAAAGGGATGTAGATTGTAATATCATCCGCATAGATGAAAGGGTTGAGGTTTAGGTTTGCAAGTGCTGTGGCTAACGGCATCATCATAATATTGAACAGTGTAGGTGAAAGGGGAGAGCCCTGAGGGACCCCACAGGAAGCATTCTACGGTTCTGAAGTGTGGGAGTTCACCATGACCTGATAGGACCTTGAAGTCAAGAAACCCTTGAACCAAAGCAAAACTGGCCCACCTATACCGAAAGAATCCAGTAGATGAAGCAGGAGTTCATGATCCACCATGTCAAAAGCACTAGACATGTCAAATTGTAGC
The DNA here is from genome assembly GCF_901765095.1 of Microcaecilia unicolor. Taxonomy (NCBI): domain Eukaryota; kingdom Metazoa; phylum Chordata; class Amphibia; order Gymnophiona; family Siphonopidae; genus Microcaecilia; species Microcaecilia unicolor. Next base: position 97,582,249 of record NC_044039.1, read on the forward strand.
AGAAGAATCTTCCGTCCAACCGATAGTTCTCGTCTAAAGTTAGATAAGAGAGTGACCAAGACTGTCTCCGTGCTGTAATGAACTCGAAATCCTGATTGCGAATGGTGGAGGATATCAAAATTAGTCAAAAATTCGTTAAGCTGAACATTGACCAGACTCTCCATCAGTTTGATAACTAGAGGTATCGAAGCCACTGGACGATAGTTGGAGATGACATCTGGCTTGATCTATAAATTCTTTGGGATTGGGGTGAGAAGGATGTTTCCATGGCCTGGCGGGAAAAAACCTGCGCTTAACATATAATTGAGGTAACAAGTCAATTCTTCAATGTAACATTTTGGTGCAACTTTTAGGAGGTGGGTCGGACATACATCTAATCTGCAGCTTTTATAATGGATATGATCCTGTCATGGTTGGGTCACAGGTATTGCAAGCACATGAGTGGATATAGTCCTTTTGCACCAGAAATTCCTCTTGAAGCCACTGGGGATCTTCTGGAAAAATAGTTGCAGTGAATCAAACAATGGTGACAAAAATACCCCAGCTGAGTGTTCAAGGCTGAAAAATGGCCAAAAGTGAGCAAATGAGAAGTTGTGAAACATGATTGTTATGCTAACCTGCTACAGAGATACACTTTTTCAAAGCTGAGAGTTGTAATAAAGTACAAGAAATCTCTGGCATTGAGTCTCGTACATGGGATGTAGGTAAAATTTATTTTATTTTGTCTCAATTAGAATTATACAGGTTACTACTAGTACTTATCATTTCTATAGTGCAACTAGACGTACACAGCGATGTACACTTGAACATGAAGAGACAGTCCCTGCTCGACAGAGCTGCAATCTAATCGGAACAGACAAACAGGACAGATAAGGGAATGATAAAACAGACTTAAGTAGCAATTTTAATTATGTTCTTAAAGTACATGTAAAAAAATTGCAATGTTGTTTAACTGTAAGATGTTGCCCTATATGTTTTCACATTGAATCAATAAAATATATTTGCTTAGCTTACCCTTGTTTACTTTCTTTTTGCTTTGCTGTCTTAGCTGCCAGCCCCAGTACTGTTCAAAGTGTCTGTTTAATTGAATTATCATTATAGTACATCTAATGATATTTGTTTCTCTCTCTCTGAATAGAAGCCTCTCACCATGGCTCAGGATGTAATCCCTGCTGAACCCCTCTTAGGTGGGGTCTATCCCTCCATGGCATATCCTTCTACTCCCTCTGCTGGGACTAGAGACCTCTTTCTTCAACTGTTTCCCATTAATTCCCATTTATTTCTGTGGCTGTTGCCCCAAAATACCCCTTTTATAGGATCTGTGCCCATGGTTGTGACCTTAAGCTGTATGGAAATAACCTTCTACATCATAGTTCTTCCATGATTTTAGAGTAAACAACTTCTACGTAGATATGTTCTGGTATAGCAGATTGAATCAATAAGTGCTGTTAGTTCAATTCTCCTAATATGACAATTCAGGCCCGGTTTGTAACAACTAAGCAGCAAAACCTAATTTGATCTAATTTCCTATAGTTTGTAGGTCCATAAAGCCACCCAAAAATAAAACATAACAGTGGAAACAAACAAACAAAAAAAACTTAGTTCATTGGAAAAGTTTTTTGCTGGTTTCTAACACCAAATACAAGGCAAGAGTAACAGGATAGGAATTTTGTTGTGAATATAAAAGTTTGAGGTGCTGAGGCAACAGATTTAAAAACAGGGCCAATTGGCTCTGCAGGAAAGAACAGACTGAGAAGGAGGTCATGAAGACAGTGGCAGGCATGCATATGCGGTGAGACGGCCCAAACATTTCTAGAAAAGTTGTGGAGGGTACCATTTTCCATGCCGGGCTCTATCAGTGACATAACGCATATATGAGATTCACAGCCCTGCTTATCCTTGGAGAAACCAACATACCCAAGGTGACAGAGAATATCTGTGATAAAGGTAAAATTAGAGCTGAGATAGGCAGCAAAAGAGGGACTTGCCCAATGTCATACAGATGGGAGGGTCAAACACACACATCATATGCGTCCTCTGAACTTTGTAGTTCAATCTCAGTAGTAACTGAAATGGCTGTCTGAACATCTATCCAGCCCTGCATTTGCTATCCTGACAAAAATGGGAGAAATACAAAATTAATACTGTACCTCTCTATGCTCTTTGAGTTTCTTCTGCCATATTGCATGAGCAGCTTGAATGTGATTGTAGTGACTCACATAGCAGCTGGCAATAAGGACATGGCAAAGTGTAGTACCATGGTTCATGGCTTCTAGAACTTTCTCTACATGATTCAGAGATACCTCAGCTTCAGCATGAATTCCACCAGTGACAAGCTGCATGGTGCATGGGACCAGAGCAATCTGTCCAGCACAGAATATTATCTCTCCTTCAATCTAAAAGGTAAAAACAAAATGGAACAGATACCTCAGTACATTTTTAGCTGACGGTTAGGGGCCCTTTTACTAAGCTGCGTAAGCTTCTACATGCGGCCAACACAAGCCAAAATGGAGTTACTGCCTGACTACCGCATGGCTATTGCGGTAATTTCATTTTTGGCGCACGTCCGATACGCATGTCCAAAAAATATATTTTTAATTTCAGATGCGCGCCAAGTGGCATTTGACACGTGTAGGTCATTACTGCCCGGTTATCGCGTGAGTCTTTACTGCTAGGTCAATGGCTGGTGGTAAGGTCTCAGACCCAAAATGGATGCGCTGCAATTTTCATTTTGCCGCATGTCCATTTTCAGGAAATTTTTTTTAAAAAAAGCATTTTTTACAGGCCTGCTGAAAAATGGATCAGCGCAAGCCCAAAATGCACACTTACGGTACCGCAAGCCATTTTTATCACGTATTTGTAAAAGGACCCCTTAATGACTTGAGATTTTTTTTTTGGTCAGGCTGCAAATTAGATTTTAAACCAACATAGTAGCACATTCCTCACATATCCCATTGTTGTGGGAGAAGCCAGCATTTGTAGTGCACTGGTCCCCCTGACATGCCAGGACACCAACCGGGCACCCTAGGGGGCAGTGCAGTGGACTTCAGAAATTGCTCCCAGGTACATAGCTCCCTTACCTTGTGTGTGCTGAGACTCCCAACCCCCCCCCCCCCAAAACCCACTACCCACAACTGTACACCACTACCATAGCCTTTATGGGTGAAGGGGGGCACCTAGATGTAGGTACAGTGGGTTTGTGGTGGGTTTTGGAGGGCTTGCTATTTCCTCCACAAACATAACAGGTAGGGAGGGGGGGATGGGACTGGGTCTGCCTGCCTGAAGTGCACTGCACCCACTAAAACTGCTCCAGGGACCTGCATACTGCTGTGATGGACCCGAGTATGACATCCGAGGCTGGCAATCAATATTTTTAAAGATGTTTTTTGAGGGTGGAAGGGGGTTAGTGACCACTGGAGGAGTAAAGGGAGGTCATCCCCGATTCTCTCCAGTGGTCATCTGGTCAGTTCGGGCACCTTTTTGTGCTTTGGTCGTAAGAAAAACACGACCAGGTAAAGTTGTCCAAGTGCTCGTCAGGGACGTCCTTGTTTCTTTCGATTATGGATCGAGGACGTCCTAGTGTTATGCACGCCCAAGTCCCGCCTTCGCTACGCCCCCTTGAACTTTGGCTGACCCTGCGACGGAAAGCAGTTGGGGACGTCCAAAATCGGCTTTCGATTATACCGATTTGGATGACCCTGTGAGAAGGACGTCCATCTTCCGATTTGTGTCAAAAGATGGGTGTCCTTCTCTTTCGAAAATGAGCCCAATTGGGTCCTACAAAGTTTTGTGGTAGGTGGAAATTATCTATAAACATCGGAGATATGAAGCTGGGGCATAAGGACGAAGGAGGAGGTAGGACAGTGCTGCCAGGTGGGCCATAAATAAAATATGGTTCTAGTGAGGTAGTAGGAAATTTTCTTCTTGTTCCATTGCTGTGAATTAAGTGGGTTCCACTTGCCTGTCTGAATTCTACATGCCTGTTTCAAGAGAGGCTGCGGCTGATAAATAACACTGTCATGTTGGTTTTGTCGCATAGAATCTTGTTTTCGGCTACCATCCATACTTAATTAGTTTTCTTTCGGTGGGGGGCCTCTCTGCTTTAAGACACATTGCTATAAAGGCATATTAGGCTTATATGAAAAAGAGCATGATTCTGCCAGGTTTTTCCTACAAAGGGACAGCAGGAGTAATACACAAATAGGTGTTAAATAAAATCTAAACTTTAACCTTGAGGTGCAAATTACTGTATTAACAATCAACTTATGCTAACTGCCTGACTGCAGCTCTTTAGTCAGTCAGGGAATAAGACTTCTGCTGGGGGCTGGACACATGCCCACCTTCTTCAGTTATTCTGACATCTACCTTCCTTTTCTTTTCAGTGATTTCTTTTTGATAAATTGGTTGAGAGGCATTTTGCAGCTGATGAACATATAATAAAACTATTTTAGCCAAGAATCCCTCCTGACCTGCCCGTGGGACATGACATACTCCAAGATGTGCTACTCAATCAAACCCGATCTTTTGAGGGCAATGCAAATTCTGACAAACTCCATCATTTCGCATTATACACTTCATGCTAATCTCCTTCATGAATGCAAATTGTCAGGGCTTGCTACTTCTGTCTGACTGAATGATAGTGAAAGAACAGTGGTTAATACCCCCAACCTCCATGACCAACTTCAATCTCAGCTGCTATCATGCCTGTCCTATAAGCAAACCTCTCTACAGCATGCTAACCTAAGATATCTGTGGCCCCCATCCCTGACACCATAATTATTACTGTATGTGTAATATGTGTGTGTATATATGAATGTTTCTCTCATACATATTTATATATATATATATATATATATATATATATATATATATATATATATATATATATAATATAGGTAGAGAGAGACATAGATTATAGATATATATAAGGATATAAACACAAACATATATGTACATATACCCAGTTTGTGAATTTTCTTGACATTATTGTTTCTATTTCTGATTTGGGCATTTTCTCTACAAACATTTTTAGGAAAGATATAGATAGAAATACTATAATACCGGTTATCGCAGTTATCACCCTAAGTCATTGCGCAATAATATCCCTGTGGGACAGCTTCTTCATCTTAAATGATTGTGCTCTACTATGGCTCAATTTAAAGAACAAGTTATAAAGATATTCAATTGTTTCATCCAGTGGGGATATCCAGCCTTGACCGTGAAGAAAGCATACAAGAGTGCAATATATGCTCAACAGGAATGGCTGCTGAAACCTCAGCCTAAAGATTAGAATAATCCCTTGGTGTGTAAACTTCCATACTCTTCGTGGATTTTTACTGTGTGATCTATAATTCAAAAATACTGGCATGTGCAGAGTGTGCACCCACAGTTGCGGGAGATACCCAAGTTTGCACATACAAGGCACCGCAATATTGGGGAAATGCTTTCCAATCCAGCACAACGTGTGGTCAGTCCACATGGACTTTTAAAATATGACCATTGCACCTACTGTCAAGTATGTGTTTGTCACGCTTCTCACAGAACCTCTGGGTAGTGAGCCCTTGGACCACTGCCGAGGGCTGGCAGCGGCAGGAGGAATCACCCGAACACAGACAAGGCAGAACAGATGTACCAGCAACTTCAGGACTGGAACTACCAGGCGAGGACTGCAGCCAAGGCAACGCAAGCTGGAGCAAGCAGGACAGGAAGACAGCCCAAACTTCACCTGCACTTAACCGCCGTTCCTCAGGGGGTTGAGCCCCTGGGTGCAGGTGGCCGACAGGACTTACCGGACAGGGCAAGAAGGCAGAACTGCAGGAACAGCAGCCAGCAGGCGAACAGCAGGTACTTCCAGAAAACACACCGGGGTTCCAGGCAGGCAGCAAGCAGCAGACAAAACCAGAAAACAAGCCGGGTCTGGGTGGGCAGCAGACAGAAGAATAAACCGGGAGACAAGCAGGGTCAAAACCAAAATCAGGAAATAGCACAGCAGCACTGCAACAAACTCTCACCAAAGGAAACTCCTCTGAGGACCTCTGTTGCAAGGCAAACTAGAGACCTCCCCAGGTGGTTAATAAAGGCAGCCTACAAGGGAGTTCACCCGGTACGGGTACTGCTTAGTTCCAAAAACTCCCAAAACAATCTGGAAGGCTGGAAGATCCAGACCAGCATATCTTCTGGCACATGGGAAATGGTAAACCATCAGTTCAAAGCAGCCACCAGGTCTAACCACCAGGGGCAAGGTGACTGAGAGCAAGGAACCTGGGCACAATTGTGACAGTGTTGGAATGTACCTGTGTTAAACTTCCTCACTCTGACCGGGACTTTATTTTAAAAGGAAGAACTAATTGTGATAGTGCCTGTACTGTATTATGTGCCCATGTGGCCTATATTATATAGATCAAACTCAATCCTGTATTAAACAGCGTATCTGTGAACATCTTAACAATATTCAAACTAACAGGCAGGAAGCCCCATTGACTGTACATTGGACAAACATGAAGCATTCCATTGGGGATTTGTGCTTTGTAATTTTTGCTGCAAGTTGCTGATTTGTAAGGAGCAGTGGTTTATTTTTTATTGGGACACTGTGCGTCCGAGGGGACTGATCAAGGTGGCTGAGTGGATTTGATTACCTTCAGTGGGAGGACCGATGGGGGGGGGGGGGGGGGGGGGGGTGTTTGAATTCATCATCTATGTTTTGATTCTTTGGTCAAGGTGGTGTCATTGACCTCCAGGAGGAGTATCTATTGTTGGCATTTTTTGATGGTTATACGCTTTTTAGTGTACACCACAGAGACTTGGAGCTCCTGCTGGTAAGTAAGCAGCCACTTAATATTTTGAATTAAGGGTCCTGTTTACTAAGGTGAACTAGCATTTTTAGCGAGTATACAAAATTAGTGCGCGCTGTGTAGGCACCCATAGGAATATTGTGGGCATCTACACAGTTTGCATGTGCTTAAAACGCTAATGGGCCTCTAACGCGGCTTAGTAAATAGGGCCCTAAGCGTTAAATTTTTGAGAGGGCATTTAATTTTTTAGATGTATGTATTTGTGTTTGAGAATTCTTAATCAATGGTTAAGTGAGAATGTGTTTGTGCTTTGTTTTTTTATTTGTATTTAGATGAGTATATTTCCTCCTGATGAAGCTGATGTGAAACTTGGATCTGGGTTAAAGAAACTGAGGAAATTTTGGAGATTATTGATGAATGGTTAGATTGGCCTGCCACATTGAGGCTCAGTTTCATGGACATAATCACTGGCAACAAGACTGGGGCTGAAATATAGACTCATTGGGGTGGTGACTGTTGTTTATGGTTATGATTATTATGTTGAGTGTATGGTGAAAGTCACTCCATTCTCAGTTGTATTCTTACCTATGGTTAAGCAGGGTACAGTGACTGGTGTCTGATTGAGAACGGGGTTTGTGTCATGATGGTTCTCCTTCAGTCAGTTTATTTTTAATGGTAACTGCATTTTGAACTGAGCACTTACCGTTTCACTTAATTATGTGTTAAGTGTGCAGTGGGGTGAATGTTGTGGATGTGCGTGTTACTTTGGTTTTTATTATTTGGTTATTTGTTTAATGATTAAGCCTGTACCTTATTTTGTTAGTATATATCTAGGTACACAAGTTTTGTCTTTTACATTTCCTTTATAAGTTCTCCTGCAGTGATAACTTTTCTGCTGTCTCCCATCAGCCTCTAACATTGGGAATGTGCTCTATTCTTCCCAGTCTCATCTTTTCTCACTCTGGTCTGTGAATGTTGGGGATATGGGTTGTTTTCAAGGATTGAGCATCTTTGAATTTGAGGAGATAATACAGATGATGCTGAACAAAACATCAACGTTACAAAAAAACCACCAAGGAGTTCTTGAGATAGACCTGGGGGAGCTTACATGGCAAGAAAGTCTTCTTTGGGGGAGTCAGGAGGAAGTCACCTGGCAGGATTCCAGGGTCTTGACTGGGGAAGAGGGGACTCTGCACATGTTTTACAGTTCTGGCCCATTTAAGAAAGGCTTCCTGTGAACATCGAGTTGTGTGTTAGAGGACTGCATTATTCTGGGGAGCAGAACAATGCTTGCAAGGTTGATCTTAATTTGTGTTATTCATTTACCTTGGGAGTCACTAACTTGCGATATTGAGTTATCACAGGTCAGTGGTGTAGCCAGAAGGCAGTTTTTGGGTGGGCCAGTGGGCAGGTTGGGTGGGCATGCATTTCCTCTTCCCTTCCCCCAACCATGAACTTAAAAAATGAAATACTTTAGCTGGTGAAGATCTCTAGCCCACAGACCCCTGTTTAGAAAAGCACAGCAGTCAAAGGCACTGCTCCATGCTAGTGACACTGGCTTTCGGCACCATAGGCATGCTCAGTTCTCATGCATGACATATTCCAATCATTAAATTGAAAATAAAAATGTTTTCTACCTTTGTTGTCTGGTCATGTTATTTTTCTAATCATGTTGTCCCAGTCTCTGGTTTCTGCATTCCTCTGTCTTCTCTCTACATGTCCACCATCCATCTCCCTTCTGTGTCCATGTCTTTATCCTCCCTCTGTGTCCTTGCTCTTATCCTCCCCCATGTCCATCACCTCACCTTTGTGACCCTGCTCTTATCCTTCCCTGTGGCCATAATCTCCCCCTATTCCTTACCTCATGTCCAACATGTCCTGCATCCTGTCCTTCCTTGTGTTCAGATTCTTCTCCCATTCTTTGACTCATGTCCATCAACCCCTCTCTGTGTATCCAAAATCTTCCACCATTCTTCCTTCATAACCAGCATGTCCTCTCTATGTCCTGTTCCTCCCTGTGTCCACCCCCCCCCCCCATTCCTTCTCTTGTGAGCAGCATTCTTTCCCTATATCCCCGACCCCCAATTCAGCATCTCCTCTATTTTCTGTCCTCCTCTGTGTCCTTTTTCCTCACCCCCAATCCAGCATGTCCTCCTCGGTGTCCTTCCTTATGCCCAATTTTCCCCTTCTTGTTCTCTGGCACTCGCAAGTCTTCCTGTCCCCTACAGCAGCTCTCTCCCCTTCAACCGCCAACAGTCCTTACCCATTACCACTACTAAACCCAGCAACGATGCAGTCCTTGGAAGGCGGCGCGGGACCTCCCAGCCACGTCACGCTGATGACTCTGTGGTGTCTCACCCCTAAGACACAGATTTCCTGTTTCTGTGAGGGCGGGAGCCTGCCCTCTCAGAAACAGGAAGTTCGTGTCGGGCGCTGCAGAGCCATCAGCGTAACATGACGTGGCTGGGAGGTCCCGCGCTGCCTTCTCCAGTTCCACAGACTACATCATTCATTGCCGTGGCGGGTCCTCGAGCAGCAACATACCATCCTTTTGCAGTGATCCGATTCCTCTCTCCCACCCCTGCCGAAGCGCCTGCCTTGCACTTTGTAGACGTGGCGTCCTGCTCCAGAGCTCTCCCGCCTCCGCACTGATGTAACTTCCTGTTTACACAGAGACAGCAGAGAGAAGGCCCCGGAGCAGGACGCTGCCTCTGAGCTGCTGCCAGGCAGCGCCGATAATAAAGTGCAAGCGCCGCGGCAGGGGTGGGAGAAGGTGAGAAAGAAATGGATGTATTTCTGGGTGGGCCTGAGGCAAAATTGGGTGGGCCCAGGCCCACCAGTAGCTACGCCCCTGTCACAGTTTAGTGACCCTTGTGGGAAACTAAGCTGCAATAAAATGCAAGATTTGGACAATTTGCTGGAATTATTTAGGGAGTATGGGGACTTTGCGGGATTTCAGGTCAACTTCTCAAAATCTTTGGCACTAACAACATCGGATAAAGTGCGGGGGGAGTGGGGAGAGGGGTTCCCATTAAAGTGGGCTAACGAAAGTTTGACATACTTAGGGGTGCAGATTGCCATGTAAACTACGGCCTTCTATGGTCTTAATTTTACCAGGTTGCTGGACAACATGAGGCATAGGTTGCAAAAATGGGCAGTCTTACCGCTCTCGTTACATGGCAGAATTCAGTTGTTTCGCATGGCGGAATTCCCCAGGTGGCTGTATGTTTTGCAAGTTTTACCGTTACGTTTGAGAACCAAGGATCTTAGGCAATTTCACAAGCATCTACGACAGTTTATCTGGGGGGGGAAAAAGCCCAAACTATCATTGGAACTCTTAATGGGATCTTGGAGGGTGGGAGGTATGGGGATCCCAGACATTAAAAAATACAATCAAGCATGTTTGCTACGACACCTGAGAGACTGGTTGTTAGATAAGCAGGATTTCACCCCAAGGGAGTTGGAACAGGCTTTTTTTCGCACCATTTCACATACATTACCTACTGCATGGCCCCCAAAGCTCGGTGCCCCATAAATTTAAGGATAGTTTACTATTAGGTCCTATGAGGGCGGTTTGGAAGGATTTGAATGGGTACTGGGGATTGGCAGCGGATACATCTGATATGCTGCCATTGCAAGGTAATCCTGCGTTCACACCTGGTACTGAGAATAAGGTATTTAGAAGGTGGGCATTTATGGGTATAACAAGATTAGAACATGTATTGGGGACTAGAGGGGGGCTGATGAATCTGGGGGCGTTGGGGGTCGGCATAGATGTTAGCCATGAGTTTGCACATCAGCAATTAGCCCACTATGTCAGAACCCTGAATGTGGAACAGTTGAATAGTGGGCATGGGAGGAAGGTAAGGGAATTTTTTAAAGAAATCCCGGGGTCACGGATCTCGATCTCAAGTTTGCATAAGCGACTGTGGGAGTTGAGACCCCAGAGAGATACAGAAGTAATTACAGCCCGTTGGGCTCGAGACATGCAGAGACCTAGTTTGAATTTGGATTATACAAAGCTGGTGTCCCGTATACCAGGGATCTCGGTACATGCGACTCTGAGGGAATGCCAATTTCGTATCCTATACAGAGCATACATGACTAAACCACAGGTGTTCAAGATGGGAGGGGTACCGGATCCATTATGCTCTAAGTGTCAACAGCGGGAAGGTACACTGTATCACTGCCTGTGGGAGTGCCCGGGTACACAAAGATATTGGCAATTGATTATAAAGTATTTGGAAGGCTTGGTAAAATCTAGAATAAGCTGCACTCCTCTGGGGATTTTATTCGACAAATATGAACTCTTTGTTTTACAGCGGGGGGGCCAAAGGCAATTGATTCGTAAGGCCTGCCTGATAGGGAAGAAGGTGATCCTGAATGGGTGGCTGACGGTAGACCCACCAGATTTTTGGCATTGGAGAAACAGATTTCATGATTTGCTGCTGCATGAACGCCGGGCGGTGGGACCCTCGCAAAAGAAAAGAACACGTTTTTTGGAGGTCTGGGGGCCTTATGTTCAGTCCCTATCGCCCAGAGCACGAAGCTTAGTACTAAATGGGTTCTAGGTTTTTTTTTTTTTTTAGGGGGCTTTGTGGCTTAGGAATGAAGCTCAAAGAAGAATGGGAGGTGATAAGAAAAAACCCTCCCAGTTGTTTTATATTTCTCATACGGGCCCTCTACCAGTTTTTGCGATGGGGTCAAGTGGTCTTATAATGTATAAGGTCAGGAGCTTAGGTTATAGATCATAATCTGTGTGCTTTTCGAGCGATTGATTGGATGGGGGAGGGGGGAGGGACTGTTCATGCACGTCAAAGGTTATCAATGAGGTAAATGTCAGCTTTTGCTTAGTCTGATTGGTTAAAGGTTTTTGATCCATTGTAAATTGAAATGGAGGGAGGCATTCTTTGTTACATTATCAATCACATTTGTTGGAATTTAATTTAGGGGGGGGAAGGGGTGGGTGGGGGGAGGGGAAAATTTGTATAAGTGACTGGAGTTATGACATGGATAATGTGAAAACGGTCTCTTTTCAGAGCATACTCTGTATTAGTTCTGTTACAATTAATAAAAAGATTTAAATATAAAATGCAAGATTTTACTGTGGTTTAGTAACTTCCCCTCTAACTATTTTTAATATAAACTCTTAATAGGTTTCATTTCTTGCAAATTATTTATATCACAGTTTATATACCATTCTATCTTACATTCTAGGTGGCTCACATCTGTAATTTCAAACATAGAACATCTGACATCGTACAAACATGACACTGTACAATCCTAAAAATATATACTAGAAATACATTCCAATATATAGAATATCCTCCCCCTCAAAATTCAGAGATCACAATCCTTATAATCACTGAACCCTCACTCCTATTCCAAATCAAAGGCACTGCTAAACAGAAAAGCTTTAAGGGGCCCTTTTACTAAGCTGCACAGGCACTTACGCATGCCCAACATGCGCCAATTTGGAACTACCACCCGGCTATCGCGTGGCCCGGGCGGTAATTTCATTTTTTACTCGCGCCCACTACACATTGGAAATTTTCTGGCGCATTGCGCTAACCAGGTAGTAATAGGCATTGTACACGCGCTGACGATTAGCCCCGGTTAACGCGTGAGACCTTACCACCAAGTCAATGGGTGGTGGTAAGGTCTCAGGCCCAAAATGGATGCGTGCCAATTTTCATTTTGCCACACATTCATTTTTGGCCCCGCCCAAAAGTCCTATTTTGCAGGTGTGCTGAAAAATGAACATGCGCGTGTCCAATACACGTACCGACACCAGCGCAGGCTACTTTTCTGCACACCTTAGTAAAAGGACCCCTAAGTTCATCCGGAATTGTAAATAATTTCTCAGATTATGAATTTTCTCAGGAAGCTGATTCCACATTCTAGCACCCTTCACGTGAAACATTCTTAACCGATTGTCATTTAACCATACATGCTTCACCGATGAAACATCCTGCAACAATTGTCCACTAGAACGGAGGGGCAGCTGTGTACAATAAATTTTGAACATAGCTGATAAAATCTGAAGCATCTCTTCTGTTAATACATTTATAAATGAGAGTCAGAATCTTAAATCTCAAACGCCACTTTACCAGTAACCAATGAAATCTCATTAAAACTGGGGTAATATGTTCAAATCTATTTACCACTGCCTCATTAATCTCAGCTCTACCCACTTAATCTAGCTCTCCTTAACCATGTTTTCACTTTTTTTTTCTCTCAAACTCTTTCCTTTGCTTTTTTGCCTGTGTACCTTGTAGTATGTCTTGAACAGATCTGAAGCACTAAGGCATAGGGACTGTTCACTGGGTGTCTCTGCATAAATCTGGTAGACACTATACAAATTATGATAAGAAGTAGTCGTTCATGCACAAAAACTGAGAAACCAAATTACAGAATCATTTTGAAACTGATCCAATAGGTGGCAGTATTGCTACATGAACAACTACAATTTTTGTATTACTGTTCCAGATGTGCACCATAAAAATAAACAGGTTAATTCCCAAGGAAACAGGTACTTTATCTAGTGATACAGTTCATTTATAATATTCAAACTCAAACATAAAAATTTTACAATAGGCCTGATTATTCTTCTAGGAGGGGCTGCCACTGGCTATAATAGGCTACGGAAAAGAAGTAAACAAGACAAAAGAAGAATAATAATAATAAGCAAAGTTTTTACATACTGTCACCTACCATTAACTCAAGATGGTTTACAATAAAAAATGAACATTGTTTAATCTAACCATTGATTAAAAAAAACAATTTGAAAATTGCCTTTTTCTGAATAATTCAATCTCTGCAAATAAACAAGAATGCATAATCATGTACAGAAGTACACTCAAATAGGAAGTCAATTAAAATGTCTAAAGAATATCCATGTCTTCAACAATATCCTGCATTTCCAGAATCAACTGTAAACTAGAATTTTTCAACCAGTGTTGGTTGAACATAAGTGAACACAAACTGTTTTTAAACAGGAATTCAATTGCATAAAAACATACATAAATTGGTATAACAGAAATTGAACTGCATGTACTGGTACCATAACAAATATACCAGTCAATATTCAGCCAGCAATGGTCAGCGGTTTTTATACAAGCTGACAGCCATAGGCATAATTAGGTCTCAATATTAAATGTCAGGCCATGTCTAGGCACTGGCAGTGAATATCGGGCTAAGACTGACCAAGAATGTGCTGTCCTAACTTATGCAGGTCCCAGCCAATATTCCGTTAGGATCTACATAAGATCCATTTATGCAAATCTCAGCTGAATATTGACCAGGATCTGCATAATGCGCTGTGCCAGTCTGATAGCCCCCCCTCCACCTCTCAATCCCCTTACCATGGGCCCCCCATCCATCTTTAAAGCAGAAGCCCCTCCACCAGGGGCGTAGCCAGACCTCGTGGTGGGAGGGGGCCAGAGCCTGAAGTGGGTGGGCAATTTTGGTCTGTCGCCCCGTCGCTGCTCCCCCCACTGCCTCCCCGCCGCCCTGCCGCTCCCCATCCACTGCTGCAGAAAATAGCTTGGTTGGTGGGGGTCCCCAACCCCCACCAGCTGAAGCCTTCTCCAGCGCTGGTCTCCGGTGCCGCCGTGTTGCCTGCCCAGCTCTCTCTTGCCCCTAACATCCTGTACGCTCCTTTTAGTAAAATTGCTCAATTTCACTAAAAGGAGCGTGTAGGATATGAGGGGGCAGACATAGCAGGGCAAGCAACGTGGTGCGCTGAACAACCCCCGCCAACAAAACCAAGGGCCCAAAGGAAATTTGAGGAGGCCCAGGCCCCCATGGCCCACGTAGCTACGCCACTGCCCTCCGCTATCTCAAGCTCCACCCTTCACCCCTCCCCTCTGGACCAACCCAGAGTCTCCCGCTCCATGGTGTCTAGTGAGATGGAGTGCTTCCCTTTTCCGCTCCTGCCCTGTCAGATCAGAGCCTCAAAATGTCAATGCCCCAAGAAGTAATTTTGCGGTGATAAGACTGTTGCTGTAATAGATGAACCACTTCGATAAGAGTGTTATTGACATAGATAATAGAAGCAGCTTTTAAAGATTGCATGAATTTTTGGTATCAAAGTAAGTGATGACTCTAATAGTGTTCCAAGAACTGTGATTTTAGGGGGGAGATCCTATTTCCCAAAATGGATTTTGATGTCGGGTACATGCTGGCTTGTGAAAGAAGCCCAGATAATCTCTGTTTTACTAGGGTTCAGACAAGCAGAGGCGTAGAAGCGGGGAGGGTGGTGCAAGTAGAATGATCGCTACCTAAAATGGATTTTTGAATGAAATGGTGCCTATATGGATTGTTTCTTCAGCCTCATACCAGTGCCTATTTTACAAAAGTTCTGCTCCCCCTGATGACAAAACCTGGCTATGCTTCTGCAGACAACAGTTTATTATTAATAAGAATGGGCAACAAAGTCAGTATTTATTTGTATACTGTCTTAACTGTTACTCTAGGAAAGTGATTTTCAATCTTTTTCATCTCACAGCACACTGACAAGGTGTACAAATTGTCAAGGCACACCATCAGTTTTTTAAGGAGATATATCTATATATTTATATATTATCATTTAACACATGAGTATTAAGGTTGGGTTTAAAGTTCAATAATTACATTTTTAATTATTGTGTCATCTTTATAGTTGAATATTTTTATTGAAGACACAAGTTTGCAAAAGACAACAATATATTTCAAAGGTAACAAAATTAGCCACAAATAACATGCATTCAAAAACAATTTTAAAGCAAATACCCCCTCCCCCACAGTGCTGGTAGTGATCACATCCCTTCACTGCATCTGCTCTGTAGGTCTGTAGGCCTAAATTCCTTTATAATAGACTCCCAGCAGGCACACATTTATAGAACTATCCCCTTAATGACAAAGTAATGAGATCGCACCAAATAGACACAATCTGAATTTCACACAATTTTCACTATGCAATAATCTGGTTAAAATTTGAGATGAGAACTAGCAAACTGCCACAGAAGCACACACATCAAAATCAAGGCCTCACTATAATTGAGCCAGTTAACAATGTATGGCCACGTTAAAGTAGATTTAGTATGAAGGTTCCATTAACTTCCTCATGGTATCTGGGTACACAAACTGGGAAATTTAGCCTGTTTGTTTTTCCCTTACCTTTTTTCCTGTAGCGGTCAGTGGCAGTGGTGGGGGGCAGTGATTCAGACAGCTAACCTGAGTCTTCTCTCTGATGCTTCACGCCTATGCTGTCCACTTACACTGACCACTAAGGAAGAAATCTTATAATGCTGGGGACATGACAGGAGTGAAGAAAACTTCCACGGCATACCTGGGGAGCAGCCACGGAACACCAATGCTGCTCTAGGCGTTTTACAAGAGTAAAGGACCACAAAATTAGTAACACAGTGTTTTAAAAATAAGAATACAAAGTTCAAACAGTCTCATGATTGAAATTACAAATAGAATACAAACATCTAAGCATAAAATAAAAAGCTAGATTTTAAGCAATTTTCTAACCTGAAATAATTGCTTTCCAAATGTAATTTAATGCAACTTTGGAAAACAATTTCCCAACAGGTCGATTTTTTCTTTATACTTAAGGAAGGGGGTAATTTACCTTGATGTAAATAAATCAAATGAGGCAGTCAGGATCTTGCCTGAAATATCAATTAATCTGACAAATAACAGATTCTGTATATGGCGCGTGGAGGTGTGTGTATAAATTAGTGCATGCACCTAAACTACGCATGCGTCTTAATTGTTTTACGCACCACTTAGTGTTAATTGGCTGATAAATGACCAATTAGCAACATTAATATGCCTTAACTTACACTCGTGCTTTGCTAAGCGTATTCTGCAAAGTGGCAAGTGTAAATTCCGAAGTGCACAGTTCAAATCCCCACGCATGCAGCCAAAATGGGGGTGCAGTCATGGCTGGACTGTGGGAGAGCCAGGCCTATCAATCAAATCGACATGCACTGTTTCAGAATTTGTAACAGCACGTGTAGATGTAGGTGTGGACATATAAGCCAGCTTTTCACTGGAGTAAATGGATGCACCTAGATTTAGGCACATCCGCCTGGCCCAGACGCATTCTATATATTACGCCTAGGTGACTCTAGATGATGTGCCTAGATTCTAGGCGCAATATATATAGAATCTAGCCCTAAGGCCTTACAAAATGTTGAAACAAAGGCAAGATAATTTAAATTTAATTTTTGCAACTATTGACAACCCCTGTAATGTTTTCAATAGTTACATTATCCTATCAAATTTATTTTTATGAAGAATGACCTTAGCTGCCATATTTTGAATTAACTGAAGCCCAGCCAAGAGTTTATTTAAAAGAAAGTCCCAGAGAGAGAATATTGCAATAATCAATTTGGGACAAAATTATCACTTGATCTACAAAGTAAGAGGCTAAGGAAGTACGGTCTCCTGAAGAAGTACAAATGAAATACGGCCAGATATACCGAGCCAAATTGACAAGTTAAAAAGTGATAAATCACCTGGACTGGATGGTATACACCCCAAGGTACTGAAAGAATTCAAACATGAAATTGCTGATCTACTGCTAATGAAATGTAACCTGTTGTTAAAATTGTCCGTAGTACCTGAAGATTGGAGGGTGGCCAATGTAATGCCAATTTTTAAAAAGGGTTCCAGGGGTGATCCATGGTTTAATGGGTTCAGGCAAGGAAAGTTTTGCCTCACCAATCTGCTTCATTTCTTTGAAGGTGTGAATAAACATGTGGAAATAGGTGATCTGGTTGATGTAGTGTATTAGAAAACTTTTGACAAAGTTGCTCATGAGAGACTCCTGAGAAAATTAAAGAATCATGGGATAGGAGACAGGGAGGATGACAGTGCTAGCCACATAGAGATGGGAGAGGAGGAAAGGTGGGTGTAGGGAGTTGAAGCTCTGTCTTGACCACATTCAGTTTCAGGTGGCAGTGGGACATCACGGCAGTAATGTCAGGCAAGAAGGCTGAGGCTTGGGTCTGGATTCCTGGTGAAATTCCAGGAGTCAAGAGGTAGATTTGGGAGTTATCAGTGTACAAATGGTACTGAAAACCAAAGGAGATCAGAGCATGAAGGGAACAAATCCCAAGACAGAGCCTTGAGATACACCAACTGATAGTGGGATAGCATACACTGGGAGAGCATATACTGAAAGTGCATTTGGGAGAGAGAAAAGGAAAAACAGAACACAGCCTTGAAATCCAAGTGATTACAGCGTATCAAAAAGTAGGTGGTGATCAACAGAGTCAAAAGAAGAGTACAGATAAAGAAGAATGAGGATTGAGTAAAGGAACTTGTATCTGGCCAGGAAGAAGTCACAAGACTTTGGCCAGAGCTGTATCTGTAGAATGTAGAGAGCAAAAGCTAGAGAGTGGAGTGCATTAAGAATAGTTTGAGACAGGATGCAAGTCTGAGCTCCTAGCTCTGTCCACCAAAGAGCTAAAAGTTTAGCAATCCACCTTCATCGCCTTAACAGAGCTATCTACTCTGGTGCAAAGTGAAAAGCCACTTGGTCCCAGGCATTCAGTATATCAATGAGAAGAAAAAACTCCACTGACATTCATGACGATATTGTGCTGAACATGAGGCGTGAGGACTGGAAAAATATGATGGATCTAAGTACTGGAATTGAGAGCAGGCGGCTAGTTCGGTGGTACCAGCCACAGGCAGGTTAGATAACACTACTCCTTTGATCATGCATGAGGAGCTCTGTGCACAGTTTGAAGAATTAAAAAAAAAAAAAAAAAAAAAGAGCTCTCTGATGACAAGGGAGAAATTAACGATCACATGGCCAAACTGCAGGCTGATGTGCAGGAGCTTGGGTACAGAATGAAGAGAAGTCCACTCATGCATGAACAATATGCCTGAGACAGTCTTCAACCTTGGGAAGCAGGCATCTGGTTTAAAAATTGAAGCTTGAGGACTTAAGAGAACAGAACTCGTGCAAAATTTTTAAATCAGAGGTGTCCTGGAGGAGAAGGATTTTGGAGATTGCAAACAAACTGTGGTGGACATTTGTAAAATACTTCTGAGTTCAGGGGAGTCAGATGCCAGAGACTTTGATATGAAAATTGATTGTGCTCAGTTTACCCTGGGTAATTTGCCAAGAGACATTATACTATGCATACACAATTACAGCGTGAAGGAGCAGATGGTGGCAAAGATGAGAGCAACCAAGCAGTTTGAATGGAATGATAATCAGGTCTCTATGTTTGTGGACCTGGCATCAGGGACACTGCAGAAGAGAATGTTTAAAGTGTTACAATGAGACTAGAGAAGCAAGGAGTCTGATATAAATGGCTTTACCTGGTCGGGTTATCTTATATATATAATGGAATATCCAAGTTATTAACCTTCTTGGAGGAGGCTACAAGTGCTTTAAAGGACAGCAGTCTAGTAGCGCTTAATCAAGAGCACACCCTGCAGTGAAACTTAAATGGCAGTAGGTGTCTTCGAGGAATAAGAGACAATGGAGAAGGCAAGAAAAGTGAAATGTGGAAGAACATAGTAACATAGTAGATGACGGCAGAAAAAGACCTGCATGGTCCATCCAGTCTGCCCAACAAGACAAACTCATAAGTGCTAGTTTTTGTGTATATCTTACCTTGATTTGTAACTGTCATTTTCAGGGCACAGACCGTACAAGTCTGCCCAGCACTATCCCCGCTTCCCAACTACCAGATCCGCCTCCCACCACTGGCTCTGGCACAGACCGTATAAGTCTGCCCAGCACTATCCCCGCCTCCCACCACCGGCTCTGGCACAGACCAGCTAACCCACCCCCTTTCCTAGATTAACGTGCCTTGTGAGAAGCCATGAACCCAGGAACGACTCCTCCCATTCTCAAAGCCATTTTTCAGTAAGACAGATGTGGTCAAATTTTAGAATCTCCTGTTTGGGGATATGATACAGAGTTAATCTCCCAGGTCTCAAAGGGGAAGGAGACCCCCTACTATCATACAAACGACAACAGATTTCATTCTTGAAAACAACTTCCCTTCCCTCGACTACCAATAAAACAGAATCACTCAACCCATCCGTGTAAGATGTAGCATTTGGGGAGTAAAGTAAAAGAAAATAGCTACCCACAACAGACATTGGTTGTGATATAAATTTCTCTGGGCTGCAGAAAAGACAAGAACTTGTCCAAGGATATAATATTCCTTATGCAATATCTAATTCGGAGAAATGGTCAATGCCCCTTTCAAATGACTTTGAAGGGTATTAGTGCCCGGGTTGGAGATCAGAGTGAATATGTATGGGTGATGTGTGACAGCATGTTGGAGCTGTATGCATGAGTTGAGTGGGGTCCAAGTGTTTCATTCAAGTTCAGTGTTATTTGTGTAGCACTAAATGAAGGTGAAGAGGGTGAAATGACTGGTATTTATTCTTACTGTACACTGCCTTGAATACATTTCTTCAAAAAGATGGTAAATAAATCCTAAAAATAAACAAATAAATAAAATAAAACAAGGAGTGGAATGTGAGGGGTGAATGTGGAGCTGGCAAAAGAAAAGCTGCTTCAGGCATAGGCAGAAGGCTGGATTGGTCTCCTACTCCTGTTTGCCAGGTTATTGCGTTAACTTTGCTCTGTCAGCCAGCTACATCCTCCTATGTGAAGTATTTCCTATTTCCGCATAGGCAGAAGGGAGTGCAAAAGGAAGGACCCGTGGACTGCAAAGCACAGTTAAAGCGGTAGCATGGCACACAGGAGCAGGAGACAGACTGAGCGAGCGGTAAGCTACTACCAGGTGGGGGTTCAGGGGGAGTCACCCTCAAGATTTTTTCCTCCTGGCCTTACTTGGTCTCTTGGAAGCCCTTTTTTTTAAATGACAATAATAATAAAATAAAGAAAAATTAGGAGAAAAAAAATCAAAAACTGGAAGACTCTTTCCTGGGCCTGAGAGGAGCACAGAAAAAAACTACCGCACCTCAACGCCGAGAAAAGAAAACTGAGGAGGCATGCTTGCTTGGGGGGGGGGGGGGGGGGGGGGGGGAATCTGTCCGCGAATGCGCAGTGTGCGCGCCAGAAGACTCTGGCAAAACTTTGTTTATATTTTGCTTGTAAAATGACGATTCCTGGGCCAACGCGGACGTCGACCCACATGTGAGAACAAGCAGCCTGCTTGTCCTCGGAGAAATATCATAACTTGGACAGAGTTAGGGAAGATTGGGTTTTGTATAAAGAATGAAGAAATATTATATTTATATATATTATATGATATTTATTTATTTATTGCTTACAAAGCACTGTCATGGCATAGCCATGTCAGGTTACATCATACAATTGGTGTTACAAGAAGTTAAAGAAGGCAAAAGGATTTGTTCAAGCATTAGAAGGAAAGTATATTCTGAGTAAAGGTGTTATATTATAGTTGGATAGGTGTTGTATTATAGCTAGTTAAGGGTTCTCGTGGTAGGCTTTGTTAAAGAGGTAAGTCTTCAAGGCTTTGCGGAAGTTAGTTAAAGTTTTAATTGTTCAAGCCTAATCAACTATATCAAATCCTTTAATTTCTTCTCAACGTAACAAGAGAACAGTATGCAGTAGTGAAACAGTCGAGTATGCCACGGACCCTTAAGCAGGACCTGAAACCTTGGCCAAAGTTGGCCGTGGACAACTTAACAGACTGTGCGACTGCAAAGATAAGTTTTGATTAATTGAAAAATAATAATAAAAATAGATTTAGTAGTTCTGACAAGAAAAAAGTAATCATAGTTGGAGATTTTTATGCCAGTGATGAGTGAGGGTGCTCCTTAAAGTTGAAAGCTTGTGAGCTGTTGACAACGGAGTTATCCCAATATCTTTTGAGGCTTTTCCTCCACATTTTTAGCACCATCACGTTGAGAAGAAATTAAAGGATTTGATATAGTTGATTAGGCTTGAACAAGCATTGTGATCCTTTTTAGCTCTGTGTTTGTAGTAATTTTTAAAGTTTTAATTGACAGATTATGAGAGGCATTTTCGATATGATGTCTATGCATCCAAAAATCCAGTAGTGAACAAGGGCATTTTCAAACCAGAAAAAGTCCAACTTTTTTTTTTTGACAATTGCCATATGCTAGATGTTTTTGTGCTTAGTGCATCTATCTTTTATGACCACTTTTGAAAAAAAGCAACAAACCACATACAAGGGAAAAATGCACAAAACCAAGCCATTGAGATGTAAGGGGGGGGGGGCAGCATTCTTGGTCTACTAGTCATACAGACATCCTAGCAGAGTTATGGGGCACTGCAGTAGACTTCACATAAAAGGTCCCAGCTACACATCTCACTGTTACCCCCTTATATTGTGTGGTGAGCCCTCCAAAACCCATCAAAAACCTACTGTACCCAACTATACACCACTACAATACCCATTATGCCTGCAGGTGTCATGTATATGTAGGTAAAGTAGGTTTTTGAGGGTTCAACACAGTGGGAGTGGGATATGGGCCTGGGTCTCCTTCATTAAAGTCCTGTGTGACTACGACAGACAGGAACAGAAGCATTCTCTGCTGGTTTGCTCTCTCTGTTTCAGCGAACTGGGCTTGGTAACAATATACAGCAGCAGTGGCAACGTTGGAAGTTATAGCTAGCAGTAACTCTGTAAAAGGAAATCTAAAGTAGTTCTCCAGTAAAATTTTAAAAACCCGTTTTCCTGTGATACATCAAAATAGCTGCCGTGCTGAACTTTGTTTTCCCATGTTGTTTTTTCTTCACCATTGCAGGGTGTTATAATTGTTTATGCTTTTCACAACACAGCCAAGAATCTTTAAGCAAGTCAGCATTCATGCTTGCATGGACTGCACATCCATCCCTATGCCTGCCCAGCTACTTATCCCCTGCTACCCTACTGAGACCTACTTTATTATGGCTATTTCAACCAAGTTCCTCAAACAAACATGCTTTAGGGGCCCCTTTTACTAAGCCGCATAGGCGCCTATGTGCGCCAACGTGTGGCCTTTGTGGTAATTTCAATTTTGGCGTGCATCCGCTGTGTGCATCTGAAAAATATTTTTTATTTTCTAGCACGTGGCATTTGACGCGCATAGACCATTATCGCCCAGTTACCGTGTGAGACCTTACCGCTAGGTCAATGGCTTGTAGTAAGGTCTCACACCCAAAATGCATATGCGGCAATTTTCATTTTGCCACACGTCCATTTTCGGCAAAAAAAAAAAAGGGCATTTTTTGTAGGTGCGCTAAAAAAATAATTCTGCGCGCGCCCAAAACATGCGTCTACACTACCGCAGGCCATTTTTCGGCGAATCTTAGTAAAAGGACTCCCTAGTTAGCAAATGGAGGAAAGGGGAAACACACCACTGTGTTACACTAAATGTGAACTTTGTAACTTGTTTACATTTACTGGAAGAAAACTGCAGAGCAAACGAGTACAAAATGGCAGTAATAATAGTGCCATCCTCTTTGACACAGCCTTCTATGATTTGCACGGCAGTGAACTGATACATGTGAAAGGAGAGGCAAAAGGAGTGCCCCCAAGGAGGAATGATTTGAAATTTCAGGACTAATATTTCAGAACGAAGAGCAAAGAATGATTACATCTATCACAGTGCACCTGAGATTGCTTACCTTGATGGCCTGGCTATAAGGGCCAATGTTAGCAGGTGCCCAGTGAGAAATGCTCTGAACGTGCATGATCTCTCTCTCAGAATGGATGGCGTCTGCAGTCACTACTGGATGCCGATGTATGAGACAGTCCATGTGGAACAAAACATCAGCAGGTAGCAACGATTCCACACACACTCTGAAAACATAGCATAGCATATACTAACCCACAGAAGAACCAGCACACAAATAATCAATGTACTAAATCCTGCTGTAAATAAACCATTGAAGCAAAATCATTAGAAAAGGTAAAAACAAGAATTTGGATGGATATATAATTGTCATTTCACCAATATATTCTTCACCCAAAATTTGCAGCTTTTCAGCCCCAGGCAGTGTCTTCCAAAGGTATTTACAATATTGTAAATTTTTCATATACTGCTGTTTAAAAAACAAAATTCAAAGCACATTAAAGCAGCAGTTATTTGACTGATCTACAGCAAGAACAACTGAAGGATTTATTTCCCAAAACCCACTAAGCCCATATTAGTTGCATTGGACTTTGAGGGTTTTGGAAATAAGTACTTCAAATACAGAAATATTCAAAAAGAAACTACAAAAACACAAATTCTTGATTCTACTAAGTCTTCACACATTGTCACAGTAAACTAAATTAGTTTCTTTTCTAAATAAGGCCCATAATTTAAAAAAAAAAAGAGCCCACCTGAATTACAGCAACTAAGCAGATTTGAATAACTTCTGGATGAAAAGTCAAGCTGTTTGCATTATATGAATTGAATCTGAAGCAAAGGTCTAAACACAGAACTGGCAAAAACTTCAGTATAAAGTTACTTAAACATACTTTGGAGGAACAGACTGATCAAGGCAGACTCATAGTGTAGTCAAGATCTGACGGTGCCCCAAGGGATATTCAAACACAATGAAATTTACTTATAGCATTAGCCTTCCTTCACTCTGTACCTTCAACAGTCAAGTCCATCATTATAAACTGAACACAGTTTAACAACACTATAACTCTACCTCGATCATGGTCATTCCTTCAAAGTTAAGGAAACTGCTGAGAAATGTCACTGTGAGGCCTAAGATTAGTTTAAAAGACCTACAGATGTCTTTGGCTGAGACTTGGGGAAAATCAAGACTCAACAATTTTGAGATTGTTCCATAAACATGGTCTGTATATAAAGGTAGGAAAAACCATCATCACATAACAGGACCAATAAATAATTTATGGGGAAATCCAAATCACATATTAAGCATAATTCCTATAATATAACATGTAGTTATCTTTCAACAAACAGCACTACTAAAGACTCTTCAAATATTAAAAATGTGCTCATAAATGTTCAGTGGGAATATCTCAGACAACGTCGGTCTTGAAGCATCCCAAGGAAACTAATCGGATATTTTTTGAAATGTTTCTTTTTTTGTGCCATATTGTGCTAAGTGTAACAAAGTGTATTAAAATCATCTAACTTCTGAGCCAGCTTGATTGGGTCCCTGACAAGGACCATGTTTCGCGAGCCTGCTGTTTCAAGGAACCCAACTTGAACATTCCAAATCAGTTGCACTCCACTGAAAATTTATCGGCACATTTTTAATATTTGAAGAGTCTTTAGTAATGTTACTTGCTGTATATAAGGGTGGCAAGAAGGACACTATTGGTGAAAAAAGTCCACAGGATGTTCTGCATAACATTTCCAAAGAAACAGGGGACACTGTAGGTACATGGAAGAAGGTTTTATGGTCTGATGAGACTAAGGAGGAACATTACGGTTTCAATAATAAGCAATAAGTGTGGCGTAAAACTATCACAGAACATCACCCTGCTAAAACTCTCTCTACAGTAAAGCATGGATATGGTAGTATAATGTTGTGAGGATCCTTTTGCAGCAGTGAGGACAGTTGAAAGAAAGATGGATGGTGCAAGGTTCAGGTGAATCCAGGAGAAAAACCTGTTCCAACCTACCACAGACTTGAAAACTAGGGAGAAGATTCACTTTTCAGGAGGACAATGATCCTTAGCACAAAGCAGGAGCAACAATGGAATGGCTTAGCAAAAAGAAATGAAATATCCTCAAATGGACCAGTCAATGTTCAGATCTGAATCCTATAGAAAATCTGTTGTAAGATTTACAGTCCACAGACAATCCTCAGTCAACCTGAAAAAGAATGAACTGTTCTCCCTTGAAAAATGGGCTAATAAAACTGCACCATCCCCATGTCTAAGTTGGTAGACACTTATCCTACAAAGAAAAATGATGGCAGATAAAGACCATACAGCCTATCTAGTCAGTTCATTCACATCAGCTAAGCTCTACAATCTTTTCCTCTCCCTCAGATATCCTCCCTCTGCTGGGAGGTTGCTCTGTGCACCCACAACCCTTTCTGTAAAGATATATTTCCTTACATTACTCCTGAGCCTAATCTATCGCACCTTCATCCTATGACCAGTTATTCCAGAGTTTCCTTTCAATTGAAAGAGGCCCTGTAGTGGTGTTCCCTATATCTCACCTTTTGCAGGACTGAAGCCTGACTAAACCATGAACCATCTTTTCTGAGCAATACTATCATGGATGCTACAAGACCTCCTGCAGCATTGTTTTTGGCTGACAACATTCAAGGACATGCTTAACACCTGTGCTGGCTCTCTTGTCCTCCCTATAAGGTTTGGGGGAGAGAGGCTCACAAAGAAGATACAGAAATGAGGAATTCATGTTTAGCTAGCTCATTAGCGAATCACCTAGTACCAACTCTGATAAGGAGTACCATCTGTGCAGTTTAGAGGGCCCCTCATTATCTGAGGTCATATATCATCTACAGGACAGGTGGATACAATACCTGATTGGTCCAGACAAGTCACCTGGGGACCAATGGGACAGAGCTGAGACTGAGAAGAAGATCTGATGGCATGTACATCTCATTGAGGAGAGGAACTAGTAATTGTCTGAAATGCCTATGTGCTGAACCTCTCTGAAAGAACTGTTTTGCAGTCACAGAGAAGACATCCAGAAGCTGAGCATATATGGCTTCAATCAGACTGTGAGAGTCAGGCATCCCATGCTGTGCAAGGATGTGTCTGGTTTATTCATGAAAACATCCAGCTTGCTGGCCAGGCCCACTGTATGACACAGCTAGAGCTGTGGAAGGAAGATCCTGTCTTTTACCAAGTGGAAGCTGTCTCTAAGGATGCTGCCAGTCGCAGAAGTTAACTGGCCATATTTAGCTGTTCTATCTTTATGCGCTAACCCATGGTCGGTTAAGTCTGAAAATTGACCTAACCGGGCAGGCGCCAGCTGGTTTAAAAAAAAACGGACATTCGGTGCTGAAGCCCACACAGCATTGAATTTCTGGCACTGAATTTCTGGTTTTAGCACCTGTGGTGGACAACCCCCCCCCCCCAAAAAAAACAAACGCTATCCGCCAGCAGCTGAATATCGCGGGGGGGGGGGGGGGGGGGACAGTTTTTTAAAATGTGCTAATGCACACCCCTATTTATTTACAGGGGATTATGGAAAATGTACAAAACAAACATTTATGCAAATTTACAGAGATTTCAGTAATCCATAAACAGTGTTACAGAATCAGGTTTAGACTTACCTGGCAGGTGGACATATATCAAACTGTGCCCCATACACAGAATTGATAACTGCAAAATCTGTCATCTTCCTCACATAGAGATGAACTAAGACAATATCTTTCAGCACTAGTCCCTGAGCTTCCAGCCTACCTGTGTGGTAAAGAACAACACTGATTTTACCATCATTTTTTGTGCATGTGGATGAAAGACAATGCATAAGCAAGAAGTATCACAAAAGAGTGTTCTTTAACTGACATTAATGCACTGTAAAGCTCATTTACTAGATTTTTAGTACCATGTCTGTTCCAAGGTGACCACGCATTAAACTCTATCAATGGGTGACAATCATTGCATCACATTACTAAGATCATAGCATAGTTTTTTTTACTTCCCCTTTAGCACAGTGTCTACTTCAACTAATGGTCGTCAAAGATCCTATGCAGGAGCAGCAGGGTTATCTGAGGTGAACTGCAATACTTCACCTCAGAGGACTTGTGTCCTATGTGAACCCGGTAGCCATACCAGCCCAGAGGCAATATGGTTCAGGGCACCTGGCACAGAAGTTTTTGACCAGTGAGCCTCTATGCTGCTGGACTCCCCTGAACTAGTAATACTTACCTGATCCAGAAAGGCATCCAGCAGGGTCCTTTTCCTACTGTGGCCATCTTGGAAAATGGCAGTACCAGATCCCTAGCAGTGCATTGGGACACACTGCTAAGGGTCAGTCTGTCAAATATGGCAATGCTTCTGGGCAATCTCTTATTTGACTGGCTGACCCCTATCAGTGCATCCAGTGCAAGAGGTCAGATGCCATCATTTTCCAAAATGGCAGCAGGAAGAGAAGGATGTAGCTGGATGCCTCCTTGATCCAGGTATTATTAGTTCAAGGGAGTTCAGCAGTATAGATGCTTTGTGAATCAAGGTTACTTTGTGCCAGATGCCCTGTCCAGGGATGCTCTGGACTACATAGCCCTGGGTGGGACTGGTGGGGTCTGGGCCCACTGGGCCACTAAGAAATTTTGTAGCATGAGGATCAGGGGAATATTTTTTTTTAATGTTTCCCTTTCTGTCAGCACTTGAGCCAATCCCTGCTCAGGCACTGCAAGATATTTACACCCAGTCCAACAAACCACAGCAGATTATCATGGCTGTTTTTTCTCTGTCAATGCACATTTTGTAATGTAGCAGTAACCTACAGGTAATTTTTACTGCATAGGGAGTAAAAGATTTTTTTTTTCAGTATGTGCTTTACAGGCTTACTAGCATATTTTCAAAGCACTTAGCCTTCCAAAGTTCCATAGGTTCCTTTGGTCCTGTGTGTGTGTTATGCTGCTTCCAGCTCTTTACCTGGCTAAAAACGTAACCCATTTCATCCTAAACACTTTAAACACTAGAACTTATTACTCAGTATCTGCACTCATCACTCTCTTGGCCACTCAAGAAGAGTTTTTAATTTACTGAAGTACAAACTGCAAAGCCATTGAACAGCACAACTTGTCATTGAAATAGGAATGATCAGTGCACGGTAACATTTTGCTAGCTGAGTGTTCTTTTCAAAGCATGTTGTTGGGCTTAAGAGTGTGACCATGGTACCTCAAGGGTCTTCACTCTCTAGCCCAGTGATTCCCAAACCTGATCCAGGAGGCACCTCAGTCAGTCAGGTTTTCAGAATATCCACATGAATATTCATGAGACATATTTGCATGCACTGCCTCCACTGCATACAAATCTCTCATGAATATTAATTATGGATAATCTCAGTGAGATGTACAAGACCTGACTGGCTGGGGTGCTTCCAAGACCAGAGTTGCATCTGATCATGGAGATGAAGGTGTGAGCCCTTATGCCCTAGTCCAGAGCTAGTGAGAGGTGGCCGACAAAGCCCCTGGGTTCTTCACCTAAGCCAACCGCCATTCCCTGAAAGTTGAGCCCCAGGTTCATGCGGCCAGCAGGACTTGATCCTCTGAAAGGGGCTGGCGTCAGGTCAGACCGCACGGAAGGAGATGCCTAGAACCAGCACAGGTCCAGGAGAGGCAACAAAGCACAGTGTGGTCAGAACAGGTCAGGTCAGGCGGCGAAGCACATCGTGGTCAGAAGTCAGGCACAGGTCAGGAACAGGAAAGACAATGAAGCAGAAGAATACTCACAAAATACAGCATCAGGAACTGTTGCTAAAGCCGTGGAGGTGGAAGAAGGGGTGTGCTACTGACGTCAGGGACTGCCCGACGAATCGGTGTCACAGACGTGAGGGAGGAGCATCCTGAGAGCAAAAGAGGTGCACGAGAGAGCCACATTGCAGGGAACCCTAGTCAGAGAGTGCGGCCACAAGGGTTCCTGCGCCGGTAGCCGCCAATGAACCCCCAGTGCTGGACCACATCCGATGTGCCTCCCTCCCAGGTATGAGGGCGCAACAAGCAGGTTTGGGAACCACTGCCCTAGCCATATGGCAGAAGCACTTTAATTTCAGGTTGGTACTAGGTGTTTGCTCACCTTATAGTTGGGTGTAAGTGCCACATTTATTATGTTAAAATATAGTTGTTTTTTTTTTGGATGTGAACTGAGGTCTCGGACACAAACACCTATTCTATCGAAGGTGGAAGAAGCTGCTGGCTTGATGTTGGAGAAAACTTCGGATAAAGAGGTACTACCCACACAATTTTCTTTTGAAATTAAAAAACCAGCGGAAGTAACGCTAGATTCGCTGTGGACCTTGATAGTTGGCCTAGGAAAATCTCTTGTCCCGCAAGTAAATAAATTGAATCAGGATTTTTTGGCTCTTGACCAAAAAACTAAAATTTTGGATACTAAACTTGAAAAATTAGAGCAAACGGATAAAGATATGATCTTGGAAGTTAAAAAACTTCAAACTCAACAAGAGACTATGGTTAAAGACTTGATTTTCTTGCGAAAAAAAAACGGAATTACTGGAAAATTCAGTTAGAAGTAACAATCTTCGTTTACTAAACTTTCCAAGACAGTTGTCTAAATCCCCAAGGGAAATGTTAAAGAAGTATTTAATGGAAATACTTGAAGTAAAAGAAGAGATGATTCCACCTTTCTCTCGGATATACTACCTTCCAATATTAAATCAAGAAAACCAGAAACAAGATCTTAATATTTCAGCTATACTTGAGTCTTCCGAAAATGACCCTGTCATTCCAACAACATTGATAGTGACGGTAGCATTACCACCAGATAAGGCATGGTTAATGAAATCGTACTTTAGAAATAAGGACAAAGTGTTCTTAGGCCAAAAAATTCAGATATTTCCTGATGTCTCTCGCGAGACACAAAAAAAGCGAAGACAATTTCTTTTGATGAAGCCAGCAGTGTTACAGCTGGGAGCTATTTTCTTTCTCAGATTTCCTTGTAAATGTGTGGTAAAATATCAATCCCTTAAATATGTGTTTTTTGAACCAACTCAGCTAACAGCTTTTTTAGTGTCTAGACAAAATAAGGAAAATTAAAAATGTCATCTTCCCTTGGATATGGATAATTATGACACCGAACAGTGTAGCCTGTAAATTTCTCAAGTGAATGTTCTTAGAATGTATTCCTGTTAGAATAATTCCACTTTTCTTTCTCATTTTGAATCCCATATTGTGGACTTGAGTGGGGATTTCAATTTAAAAGATTTTTTTCTTCTTCTTTTCCTTTTTCTGTTAATTAGTTCCTAAAATTGTATATGACGAAATGTACCACTTTTCAAACAAGTTGAATACTTGATTCTATGTATAAAATTGTTATAAATAAAAAAAAAAAATATATAGTTGTTTTTTTTAAATCATTAGTGCCCTTTGGATATATTGCAAGGTTCTGGTTAAGGATTTTTTTACGTTTTGTAATTTATTGATACTTTATGCATGCTTACAAAAGTTCTTATTTATTGCTGCACAAACTGCCCCCTATCAGGAGCTGGAAACAGCAAACTGTGACCTGCCAGTTGTTAGTGCGCTGCAGCCATGATTAAGGCAAGAGCCAACAAAACCATGCTATTCTAGTGGCAGTTGCTACTAAAGCGTTCCCAGCCGGTGACCCTCGGTAAGGCTCTAATCTAGTGGACTACCGATAAGGTAGCCAGCAAGGTGGAAAACTTCACCAATCGATGCCAGTAACAGCCTGGAGAAGGTACCGCAACACAGTACCCCGAACTAGACAAGCTGCCCATAGAGCTAGCTGGAGAATCCACTCCCCAGCTGAGTGCCCTTTAAGGCAATATGCTTAGGGAAGGGCCAGTCACAGGAAAACCTGCATCTCAGTCCCTGCTACAGGAACCAAAATGTCCCATTCAGTTGTCTGCCTGATTCCTATATCAGCACTGAAATAAGGGGATCAAGCAATCCCTTTACGATTTTTTTTTTTTACCCCGGCTGGGAAACATGCGTAAGGAAGCGCGAACAAAGATGAACTCAAAAGAGATGGCCACTGCCCTTGACAACCCTTCTGAGTTCTCAAGATACACACAGTAAACCTTGATGGTCTGACTGGCAAACCGCAGATCAGCCACACAAGGCAGAATGTGTACCTCATGGACAAACAAGGAGCCATTAAGCTAGTACACTTTGCATTACATTAAATGAGAAGATGTCTTGAAAGGACACAACAAGTCTTCTCGAGTAACCATGGGCTACTGCCCCGAAGGAAAGGAAAAATAAATCACAGTGTCCAATGGAGAAAGAAGGACTGTGGCCAACAAGATGAAACATACTCAAAAATTAAAAGCATGGGAAGAAAAATAAAGGTGCTGCAGTGACAAATACCCAGCCAGCAACCATGCCAGAAAACTTAGATGGATGGAATATTTATTTTTTGTTTTGTTTGTTACTTATATCCCACATTTTCCCACTCATGCAGTGGCTTACAGAGAATTAAATAAGAGTACAAACTTAAAAGCTTAGGCAAGCATAAAAGAAGCAAGTAGGAGGGGAGAAACTAACAGCGTGAACTAGGCAGGGTAAGGGACAAGGGATGCATCAATCAACATGGTAAGTTGAGAGGTAAGTCTTAGCAAAGAGGAATGTCTTTAACAACTTCTTAAAAAGGGCATGGTCCACTTGAGCTTTAAGGTGACGAGGTAACGTGTTCCAGTGTTTGGGACTCCAATAACGGAAGGACGAGGCGAAGATTTTCTTGTACTTGACACCCTTACAATTCGGAAAATGGAGGTGGAGATAGGACCGAGCAGCAGGGTTGGCATTTCTAGGCGGAAGGTCGATCAAGGGGAGCATGTAATCCGGGGCAGCCCCATAGATGATTTTATGTGTTAGGGAGCAGATCTTAAAAGCAATGCGCTCCTGTACAGGCAGCCAATGAAGTTTAAAGCGCAGGGGTTCGGCGTGTGCAAAACGCAATATCCCCTCCACGAGAAAGGCACCGACCTCTGGGGGAGCTAAATAACTGCCGGTACAGGCCAAAGACAAAGTCTAGCCATAAGAGAGTCTGAAAGCAAATGCCCTCTAGGAGAATAGCTTCCCACAATTCTCCTGACCACGAAGAGCAAGGACACAAAAAGAAATCTCGTCAGAGAAAGGCTTAAACAGTATGACTTACCTCACCGTCAGACAAACAAGTCTCACTGAAAGAACAGATGTTTGTCCTACCCTGGTTTTACTCAGAGAAAGGTACTTTGTTGTCCAAATGACACCTCCCTGTTCACCAGATCCTGAATCTTGCTCTCCATAATAACACACAGCTACTTTATTACTCAGTATGTACTCTTGGATATAATAGCTCTTAATTTTCGCTATTAACCTATTGATTGTAACCCCTCTCTTACAATGCAACACACAATAGATTTGTTGTCACAGTAGGCTCCCCATTACTCTGTAACTCTGATTATTTCAGTTCTCTATTTGAGAATTTCAGTCCTTCGCTACGCTGTAAACCTGCTGATTGCAGCTCACGATTATAATGTAAACCACTTTAACCGATTCTGTTACACTGTAAGCCACATAAAACCAAATCTGATTTGGATAATGTGGGATACAAGACTAAATAAATAGAAATGGAAAATGTCCACAGCAATGAGAAAAAAAAAAGGAGGTGGGGAGGCCCAGCTCCACCAAGAGTCACCCAGCTCCAGATGCACCATTAAGAGCTAACTCTGATTTGCATTAAACCTTCTGCTCTACTGATACCCAGATACCATCTGGGACAGGAGCTAGAATAGAGTACCAAAGAAGAGCTGCATGGTCAGTTAACAATCCACTTGGGAGACAGAAAAAAACCCTGAATGTCCGGTGGCTTCATGATACCCTTAAAGGGTGACTCACAACGAGCTTCTTTCTTTTTCTGTCTCTATCCACTGGTTGATGGACATAACTATTCCCAATAGTCTGGGCTGGTACGGACGCAAAGGAACTCTATCTGACATTTTCCAATTTTCTAAGGTTTTCCTGCAATTTCTCACAATCTGCATGTGATTTAGCAGCTTTGAATAATTTTGTGTCATCTGCATATTTAATCACCTCACTCGTTATTCCCATTTCAGATCATTTATAAATATGTTAAATAGCCTAATCCCACTACAGGCCTCGGGGGCACTCCACTATTTACATTTCTCCATTGAGAGAAATGGCCATTTAACCCTATCCTTTATTTTAAATCTTTTAACTAGCTCCCAACAACAGAACATGGTTTCCTATCCCTTGTAAATTTCTCAGGAGTCTTTCACAAGGAGCTGGAGTGGGATTTAATTGATTGATAGTGTCTTACCTTGTAAGTGTCTTCCTTATAGATCCCCAGACCCTCCTAGCAGTTGCATTATTTGGCCTCTGGCCACTGCACCTGTACAATGTGCTCTTATTCAAGAGCACCATGGAAAGCAGGAGGAGGCCTTTAGCATATGAAAATGTTTCCTCCCTCCTCGTGACCATGTTAGTGCTCTCTAAAATGAGACACTAGAGGCTATAAAGAAATTTTGAGAGGCCATAAGTGAAATAAAGGATTTAGGAGAACAAAACTGAATCAAAAGTATTGAAGAGCGCAGCCGGACCCTGCCTTGCCAATTAACTAAGTGGGAGGAGGGGGGTAGAGGGAGGGGGAGGGGGTAAGGGGCATATAAGGGGAATACAGAGTAATAGAAACAAAACAAAAACCAATGTTGATATTGCAGAGGGAAATGGCGATGATGTTTGTTTACAATTATTTCTGTGCGATATGTGTAAGTACAATAAATATAAATAAACATTAAAAAAAAAAAAAAAAAGTATTGAAGAGAAAATGCAATCTGTTGAACAAGCTATACTGAAAAAAAATCCTAAAAATGTTGGGAAGAAATACTGTAAGCCATTATCAACACACATAGAGTTAAAATATAACGGAAATAAATTTCCAAAAGAAGAAATGATTGCTGATGTATTGACTAAACTTCAGAAGAATAAGAATAAAATTCTATATGCAAGGATTTGAATTCAAGAAAGGAGATGACCTTAGCAAACTGCTTTTACACAAGTGGGAGAATAATGAAACATGTTTTATGTCACTCAGCTGAACCAGGGCCAGCTCAACCATTGAGCAATTGTGTGCTTTGCACACGCTCCTTGCTCAACATGTTCACACATTTTGCCCCTACTGATTTATCTAAATGAAACCCTATAATGAGTTTATACAATACGATTTCTTATAATCCACAGTTACTGAGATGATCTGGTTCATTATGAAGTGTATTAAGAGTAAACCAACCATTTTTGGGATGTCTCAGGAAACAATTAAAACACTAACTTTTTAATTGCTAACTTTTTAGAGCACGCCAACGCTAGAGACACCCACAGAAATATGTGGGTGTTTCTAGCATTAATGTGTGCTAATTTTTAGCGTGCGCTAAAAAGTTAGCACGCCTACAGCGCGGCTTAGTAAACAGGGCCCTTAGAAAAGAGAGGTTTTCAGCATCTGATATGAGTCTGATGGTAAGGTACTCCAGATTTTTGCCACCTGACATGAAAAGAAAGAGATAAAAATCTGTCTAAACTTTATACAATTGCTGACAGAAAATGTATAGCTAGTTGGTCTCTATTACATAATGATCTGCTTGATGGAGGAAAAAAATCAGTAAATGACATACGTATGATAGAGCCAAACCTTGAATTATCCTAAATACATAGACAGACAATTTGAAAATCACACACACCTCTTATCAGTAAACAATTTCTGCATATGGACCTGCATTCTTCCACATGCCCCTGAGCTGGACTGTGTCGATTTACAAGTGAACTTTTTTGAACTAAGGCCACACCTGATTCCTGTTTCTGTGCATGTAAAACTTCTTGCAGCTCCATTTAACTTCTTTATAACAAAAGTTGTTTTTTTTTTCCTACAGATGTTACAAAAAGGAAACTCCTGTCTTATCTTCAGAGGGCATTTTCTTCTCTGAAAAAAATCTATAATGCTCTAAATTTCTAAGAATTCATACACTTTTACTAGCATTAAGGGGTAGTAACAAACAGTATTTACCCACATAAAAAACTTTGATGACTTCCGCCTATATTTGCTTTTCTTGCACATCAGCGGAAAACCTGAACAGAAAATGTTTCAATGAGTGCTAAATTCATTTTGTCATAAGCTGTTGTCATGCAACGCACCTTGTAGAGAAGTGAAGGCCTGCTGAACTGAATCCTGCACACTGCCCCCTTCTGATGAGTTCAGTTGGGCAGAGATGCCACTAATCCACCAATAGCCGCTTGGGGACACTCCAGAAGACTCTAAGCTCTTGCCTGCAAGAAAGAAGCAACATAGCTTTGATGTGATGATGGTGCACTTTGAAATGCAATGCTTGCCATTTTCAATGGGTCTCTCTTTGGCAAAATTATTTCCCCATCCTGTATCATCAGCAAACTCAGTTCTACTTTCATTTCCTATTCACTAGCTGACCTCAAAAGATATAGAGTAGGAATGGGAGCAGTATGGGAAACAAACTTCTAGATCTAGAGGCTTCAATGATAGAAGCAGACTTGGATTTAGTGGTGGTCATGACTGGAATATAGCTATACCAAGTTATAATCTATTTATTTATTGCTCTTGTATCCCACATTTTCCCACCTCTTTGCAGGCTCAATGTGGCTTACAAAAAACCTGTCATGGCATCACCATTACAGGGTACAGAGATACATTTGGAGTTATAAAGGAAGGACAGGGTAGGAAAAAAGGGTGGAGGAATGGCATTATATGGTAAGAATAATATTCAAGTGACAGAACTGCAGGGCACGTGGGGTATGGAAGAAGTGCTGTGGGTTAAACTGGAAAAAGGGAAAGGAAAATGTATTTACATTAGAGTAAAATACAGGTCACCTTCACAGTCAGAAGAAATGGACAGAGACTTAATTGAAGACATCCACAAGATAGCTAGGAAAGGGGAAATACTGCTGATGGTTGATTTTAATATGCCAGATGTCAATTGGGGCATCCCTGCTATGGGGTCAGTCAGAAGCAAAGGGATCTTAGATTCACTACAGGAAGAATTGTTTCAGTAGTGTGTAACAGAACCAATGCAGGATGGAGCAATTCTGAACCTGGTGCTTACAAACGGAGAGAATGTTTCTTATATCACGGTGGGAGATCATTTGGCGTATAGTGATCACAGAATGGTGTAGTTCAATATTAAGACAGAGGAGATGGTTCATTTGAGATTGAAGGTCCTGGATTTTAAAAGAACCAAATTTGCTGAGATGGGGAATTTCCTCAAGAAAGAGTTAGTAGGATGGGAACAGCTGAAGGAAGTAAAACAGAAGTGGACAAGAGTGAAAGGAGCTATTTTAAAGGCAACTAACCTTTATGTTAATAAATCACATAAAGGAAAGAGGAAAAGAAGGCCACTGTGGTTCTTGAACATAGTAGCCGAAAAGGTAAGGGAAAGGAGGTTAGCCTTCATATGTTACAAGATGACTCAGAAAGAAGAAGACAGGTGAGAATACCTGGATAAGCTAAGAGAAGCTGGAAAAACTGTCAGGAAAGCAAAGAGGCAAATGGAAGAAAAGATAGCTAATAAGATGAAATTGGGGGATAAGACATTTTTCAGATATGTGACAGGAGGAAGTGCCATAATAGCATTGCGAACCTCAAAGCTGAGGGGGAGGAATATGTGGAAGCTGATAAGGATAAAGCTGAACTGCTTAACAACTATTTTGTTCTGTGTTCACAGATGAAAGGCTGAGGGAAGGACCACAGAAAACAAATGCAAATGGGGATGGATGTATGGTAGACCAAGACCCATTGTCAGAGGACTGTGTCTATGAGGAGCTAGCAACTAAAAGTGGACAAAGCGATGGGGCCTGATGGGATACATCCGAGGGTGCTCAAGGAACTCGGATAACTTCTGATGGCTCTGCTGACTGACCTCTTCAATGCTTTCTTAGAGTCTGGAGCGGTCCCAGAGGACTGGAGAAAGGCGGATGTGGTCCCTTTGCACAAGACTGGAAGGAGGAGGCTGGGAATTACCGACCTGTCAGTCTGACCCTGGTGGTGAGTAAACTAATGGAAACGCTTCTAAAGCAGACGATTGTGAGGTTTTTCGAACTGAATGGAATGCAGCATGGCTTCACTAGAGGCAGGTCGTGCCAGACAAATCTGATTGATTTCTTTGACTGGGTGACCAAACAGTTGGATGTGGGAGGGGCACTAGATGTACTTAGACTTCAATAAAGCCTTCAACACGGTCCTGCACAGGTGACTCATAGATAAACTGAGTACTCTTGGTATGGGACCTAGAGTAACTGACTGGGTTAAAAATTGGTTGCATGGAAGGAGACAGAGGGTAGTGGTAAATGGAGATTGCTCTAAAAATAGGGATGTTATCAGTGGAATAGCATAGGGATCGGTCCTACGGCCAGCTCTTTTTAACATCTTTGTGAGTGATACTGCAGAAGGGCTATTTGGTGAGGTTTGTCTCTTTGCGGATGATACCAAAATCTGCAACAGGGTAGACACCCCAGAAGGTGTGGATGACATGAGGAAGAGATCCCTAGCTGGTAGAGCTTGGGGATCCCCACTAGCTACAGCAAGGGTCAGGGCTGCTGTTAACCATGCTGGTGACTAGGGCAGAAAATAAAGAAGCCCCTCCCTCAATTCCCTCTCCTCTCCAATCTCTTCATCTGCCGTTACAGTCACACTGACAGACCCTCACAAATTACAGAACAAGGGATCACAAATTAGAAATAAAAATATGTAGACAAAATTGAACTGGGAACCTCAGCATGCACTGCAACACTGGAGAAAAAAATACAAAAGTGCATTTCCTTTTCTACTTAACACAATAAAAAGACATCCATTATGCACATTTCCCAAAGCTAACATATAGCTACATACCTGTAGAAGGTATTCTCCGAGGACAGCAGGCTGATTGCTCTCACTGATGGGTGACGTCCACGGCAGCCCCTCCAATCGGAAACTTCACTAGCAAAGTCCTTTGCTAGTTCTCGCGCGCCCATGCACACCGCGCATGCGCGGCCGTCTTCCCGCCCAAACCGGCTCGTGTTCGTCAGTCCCGTATGTAGCAAGACAAAGACAAGGGAAGACACAACTCCAAAGGGGAGGCGGGCGGGTTTGTGAGAACAATCAGCCTGCTGTCCTCGGAGAACACCTTCTACAGGTATGTAGCATTCGCTTTCTCCGAGGACAAGCAGGCTGCTTGTTCTCACTGATGGGGTATCCCTAGCCCCCAGGCTGACTCAAAACAACAAACATGGTCAATTGGGCCTCGAAACGGCGAGGACATAACTGAGATTGACCTAACAATTTTCCAACTAACTGAGAGTGTAGCCTGGAACAGAATAAAACATGGGCCTAGGGGGGTGGAGTTGGATCCTAAACCCCGAACAGATTCTGAAGCACTGACTGCCCGAACCGACTGTCGCGTCGGGTATCCTGCTGCAGGCAGTAATAGTGGCTGACTTCAAGTGGGCTACCGACGCTGCCATGGCTCTAACATTATGAGCCGTGACATGACCCTCAAGAGCCAGCCCAGCCTGGGCGTAAGTGAAGGAAATGCAATCTGCTAGCCAATTGGATATGGTGCGTTTCCCCACAGCCACTCCCTTCCTGTTGGGATCAAAAGAAACAAACAATTGGGCGGACTGTCTGTTGGGCTGTGTCCGCTCCAGATAGAAGGCCAATGCTCTCTTGCAGTCCAATGTGTGCAGCTGACGTTCAGCAGGGCAGGAATGAGGACGGGGAAAGAATGTTGGCAAGACAATTGACTGGTTCAGATGGAACTCCGACACAACCTTTGGCAAGAACTTAGGGTGAGTGCGGAGGACCACTCTGTTATGATGAAATTTGGTGTAAGGGGCCTGGGCTACCAGGGCCTGAAGCTCACTGACTCTACGAGCTGAAGTAACTGCCACCAAGAAAATGACCTTCCAGGTCAAGTACTTCAGATGGCAGGAGTTCAGTGGCTCAAAAGGAGGTTTCATCAGCTGGGTGAGAACGACATTGAGATCCCATGACACTGTAGGAGGTTTGACAGGGGGCTTTGACAAAAGCAAACCTCTCATGAAGCGAACAACTAAAGGCTGTCCTGAGATCGGCTTACCTTCCACACGGTAATGGTATGCACTGATTGCACTAAGGTGAACCCTTACAGAGTTGGTCTTGAGACCAGACTCAGACAAGTGCAGAAGGTATTCAAGCAGGGTCTGTGTAGGACAAGAGCGAGGATCTAGGGCCTTGCTGTCACACCAGACGGCAAACCTCCTCCATAGAAAGAAGTAACTCCTCTTAGTGGAATCTTTCCTGGAAGCAAGCAAGATGCGGGAGACACCCTCTGACAGACCCAAAGAGGCAAAGTCTACGCTCTCAACATCCAGGCCGTGAGAGCCAGAGACTGGAGGTTGGGATGCAGAAGCGCCCCTTCGTCCTGTGTGATGAGGGTCGGAAAACACTCCAATCTCCATGGTTCTTCGGAGGATAACTCCAGAAGAAGAGGGAACCAGATCTGACGCGGCCAAAACGGAGCAATCAGAATCATGGTGCCTCGGTCTTGCTTGAGTTTCAACAAAGTCTTCCCCTCCAGAGGTATGGGAGGGTAAGCATACAGCAGACCTTCCCCCCAGTCCAGGAGGAAGGCATCCGATGCCAGTCTGCCGTGGGCCTGAAGCCTGGAACAGAACTGAGGGACTTTGTGGTTGGCTCGAGATGCAAAGAGATCTACCAAGGGGGTGCCCCACACTTGGAAGATCTGTCGCACTACACGGGAATTGAGCGACCACTCGTGAGGTTGCATAATCCTGCTCAACCTGTCGGCCAGACTGTTGTTTATGCCTGCCAGATAAGTGGCTTGGAGCACCATGCCCTGACGGCGAGCCCAAAGCCACATGCTGATGGCTTCCTGACACAGGGGGCGAGATCCGGTGCCCCCCTGCTTGTTGATGTAATACATGGCAATCTGGTTGTCTGTCTGAATTTGGATAATTTGGTGGGACAGCCGATCTCTGAAAGCCTTCAGAGCGTTCCAGACCGCTCGCAACTCCAGGAGATTGATCTGCAGATCGCGTTCCTGGAGGGACCAGCTTCCCTGGGTGTGAAGCCCATCGACATGAGCTCCCCACCCCAGGAGAGACGCATCCGTAGTCAGCACTTTTTGTGGCTGAGGAATTTGGAAAGGACGTCCCAGAGTCAAATTGGACCAAATCGTCCACCAATACAGGGATTTGAGAAAACTCGTGGCCAGGTGGATCACGTCTTCTAGATCCCCAGCAGCCTGAAACCACTGGGAAGCTAGGGTCCATTGAGCAGATCTCATGTGAAGGCGGGCCATGGGAGTCACATGAACTGTGGAGGCCATGTGGCCCAGCAATCTCAACATCTGCCGAGCTGTGATCTGCTGGGACGCTCGCACCCGCGAGACGAGGGACAACAAGTTGTTGGCTCTCGCCTCTGGGAGATAGGCACGAGCCGTCCGAGAATCCAGCAGAGCTCCTATGAATTCGAGTCTCTGTACTGGGAGAAGATGGGACTTTGGATAATTTATCACAAACCCCAGTAGCTCCAGGAGGCGAATAGTCATCTGCATGGACTGTAGAGCTCCTGCCTCGAATGTGTTCTTCACCAGCCAATCGTCGAGATATGGGAACACGTGTACCCCCAGCCTGCGAAGTGCCGCTGCTACTACAGCCAAGCACTTCGTGAACACTCTGGGCGCAGAGGCGAGCCCAAAGGGTAGCACACAGTACTGGAAGTGACGTGTGCCCAGCTGAAATCGCAGATACTGTCTGTGAGCTGGCAGTATCGGGATGTGCGTGTAGGCGTCCTTCAAGTCCAGAGAGCATAGCCAATCGTTTTCCTGAATCATGGGGAGAAGGATGCCCAGGGAAAGCATCCTGAACTTTTCCTTGACCAGATATTTGTTCAGGGCCCTTAGGTCTAGGATAGGACGCATCCCCCCTGTTTTCTTTTCCACAAGGAAGTACCTGGAATAGAATCCCAGCCCTTCTTGCCCGGATGGCACGGGCTCGACCGCATTGGCGCTGAGAAGGGCGGAGAGTTCCTCTGTAAGTACCTGCTTGTGCTGGAAGCTGTAAGACTGAGCTCCCTGTGGACAATTTGGAGGTTTTGAGGCCAAATTGAGGGTGTATCCTTGCCGGACTATTTGAAGAACCCACTGATCGGAGGTTATGAGAGGCCACCTTTGGTGAAAAACTTTCAACCTCCCTCCGACCGGTAGATCACCCGGCACTGACACTTGGATGTCGGCTATGCTCTGCTGGAGCCAGTCAAAAGCTTGTCCCTTGCTTTTGCTGGGGAGCCGAGGGGCCTTGCTGAGGCGCACGCTTCTGACGAGAGCGCGCGCGCTGGGGCTTAGCCTGGGCCGCAGGCTGTCGAGAAGGAGGATTGTACCTACGCATGCCAGAAGAGTAGGGAACAGTCTTCCTTCCCCCATAAAAACGTCTACCTGTGGAGGTAGAAGCGGGAGAAGCAGGAGAACTTGTCGAAAGTGGTATCCCGCTGGTGGAGCTGCTCTACCACCTGTTCGACCTTTTCTCCAAAAATATTATCCGCACGGCAAGGCAAGTCCGCAATCCGCTGCTGGATCCTATTCTCCAGGTCGGAGGCAAGCAGCCATGAGAGTCTGCGCATCACCACACCTTGAGCAGCGGCCCTGGACGCAACATCAAAGGTGTCATACACCCCTCTGGCCAGGAATTTTCTGCACGCCTTCAGCTGCCTGACTACCTCCTGAAATGGCTTGGCTTGCTCAGGAGGGAGCTTGTCCACCAAGCCCGCCAACTGCCGCACATTGTTCCGCATGTGTATGCTCGTGTAGAGCTGGTAAGACTGAATTTTGGCCACGAGCATAGAGGAATGGTAGGCCTTCCTCCCAAAGGAGTCTAAGGTTCTACAGTCTTTGCCCGGGGGCGCCGAAGCATGCTCCCTAGAACTCTTAGCCTTCTTTAGGGCCAAATCCACAACTCCAGAGTCGTGAGGCAACTGAGTGCGCATCAGCTCTGGGTCCCCATGGATCCGGTACTGGTACTCGATCTTCTTGGGAATGTAGGGATTAGTTAAAGGCTTGGTCCAGTTCGCCAGCAATGTCTTTTTTAGGACATGATGCATGGGTACTGTGGACGCTTCCTTAGGTGGAGAAGGATAGTCCAGGAGCTCAAACATTTCAGCCCTGGGCTCGTCCTCCACAACCACCGGGAAGGGGATGGCCGTAGACATCTCCCGGACAAAGGCCGCAAAAGACAGACTCTCAGGAGGAGAAAGCTGCCTTTCAGGGGAGGGAGTGGGATCCGAAGGAAGGCCATCAGACTCCTCGTCAGAGAAATATCTGATGTCCTCCTCCTCCTCCCGCGAGGCCTCACCATCGGTATCAGACACAAGTTCACGAACCTGTGTCTGAAGCCGTGCCCGACTCGACTCCGAGGAACCACGGCCACGGTGGGAGCGTCGAGAGGTAGACTCCCTCGCCCGCACCGGCGAAGCTCCCTCCGCCGACGTCGTCGGGGAGCCTTCCTGGGAGGCGACCGCAGTCGGTACCGCAAGCGGCACCGATGTCGGAGACCTCACCCCGGGCAAGGGGCCAGCCGGCGCCTCACTCGACGGTACCGGTGGCGCAAGCACCCCCGGTACCGGAGGGGAAGGGCGCAACAGCTCTCCCAGGATCTCTGGGAGAACGGCCCGGAGACTCTCGTGCAGGGCGGCTGTGGAGAAAGACATGGAAGCCGATGCAGGAGTCGATGTCAGAGTCTGTTCCGGGCGTGGAGGCTGTTCCGGGCTGTCCAAGGTGGAGCGCATCGACACCTCCTGAACAGAGGGTGAGCGGTCCTCCCGGTGCCGATACCTACTGGGTGCCGACTCCCTCGGCGACCCAGAGCTCTCGGTACCGACGCGGGAAGGAGACCGGTGTCGATGCTTCTTTGACTTTTTCAAACGAAGCATGTCACCGGAGCTTCCCGGTACCGACGAGGAGGACGTAGAATCCAACCGTTGCTTCCTCGGGGCCGAGGCCGAAGCCGAAGGTCAGTCTCGGGGGGGGGGGGGGGCTGTACCGCAGGAGCCCTCAGGGTAGGGGGAGACCCACCCGAAGGCTCACCGCCACCAGCAGGGGAATGGACAGCCCTCACCTGCACTCCAGACGAAGCACCACCGTCCGACG
The DNA here is from genome assembly GCF_901765095.1 of Microcaecilia unicolor. NCBI lineage: Eukaryota > Metazoa > Chordata > Amphibia > Gymnophiona > Siphonopidae > Microcaecilia > Microcaecilia unicolor. Next base: position 97,625,796 of record NC_044039.1, read on the forward strand.
ACATCAGCAGAAGCGGAGGTCCCGGTACCACCGACGCCGACGCAGCCTTCCGATGTCTCGGCCCCGACGATGCAGAGGGTCGATGCCTCGATGCAATCGATACCGTCGCGGCCGAGGGCGGAGGTGTTGACGCTGTCGACGTCGACGCACCCGATACTCCCGGTGCCGATGCCGACAAAGAGCCCGAGAACAAAACATTCCACTGGGCCAATCTCGCTACCTGAGTCCTTTTCTGTAAAAGGGCGCAAAGACTGCAGGCCTGCGGGCGGTGCCCAGCCCCCAGACACTGAAGACACGACGCGTGCCTATCAGTGAGCGAGATTACCCGGGCGCACTGGGTGCACTTCTTGAAGCCGCTGGGAGACTTCGATGACATGGGCGGAAAAATCACGCCGGCGAAATCAAAACTCGTAATTGCGGTAAGGCACCAAAAAGATGGGGAGAAAAAAAAACTCGACCCGAGGCCTCAAAGGGGCCTACCCCGAAAACGAAAGAAAACTTAACGGGGCCAAAAACTAGAAGGGAAAAGGAAAAAGACCAAAAGGCCCTTCTCCGGAATCCCTTTTTTTTTTTTTTTTTTTAGCGAAAAGTAAAAAAGACGCGCGAGGGTCAACTTAAGGGGCGCGAACGGCGCAAAACACGACCGTACCGAGCGCGGACAAAAGAAGACTGACGAACACGAGCCAGTTTGGGCGGGAAGACGGCCGCGCATGCGCGGTGCGCATGGGCGCGCGAGGACTAGCAAAGGACTTTGCTAGTGAAGTTTCCGATTGGAGGGGCTGCCGTGGACGTCACCCATCAGTGAGAACAAGCAGCCTGCTTGTCCTCGGAGAATCCATTTAAAACATTCAAAATAAAATGATTTTTCTACCTTTATTGTTTGGACATTTTATTTTTCCATCATGTTGGTTCCAATTTCTCTTTCCCGCTTTCCTGTCTGTCTTCTGCTAATTCTTCAAGTGGCTATCCATTTGTCTTTTTTCTCCTATCATTTCATTTCCTCACTACACCTGCCTCTGAAATATTTATCTTTCCATTTTAGCTCTTTCCTTTCTTTCTTTTTTCTTTTCTGCCTCTGTACACTCTAATTTCATCCTCTTCCTAAATCTTTTCCTTCTTTTTACTTTCAGATATCTTATCACATTTCCATTTCCTTTCACCCATTAGCTCTCCCATTCCCCATCTCTCTCCTTCCCAGCCTATCATTCCTTTCCATCTTCAATCTATGCACCATTACCATATTTCTACCCCTGTAATCACTGTTCTCTCACTTATTTCCTTGCCATCTCCACTCAGTGAGCCTGTCCCCCATTCCCAGTGTTTCCCTCCCTCCACCCTTCCAGCCCAGCATCTGTTCCCTCTTTCTCCCATCCTCACCCTCGTAGCCTGATACCTCCTTATCCCTCTTACCTCCCACCACCAGCATCTTCCTCTCCCCTCCCGTCCCCTCCCCCATTGTTCAGCATTTTCCCCTTTCTCTTCCCTACCATCCATTGTCCATCTTCTCTCCCTGGATCCATCTTCCCTCTTTCTCCCCTCCCCCGCTTGTCCATCTCTCCTTTCCTTTCCTCTCCCTCCACCTTCATGTCCAACTTGTCTCCCTCTCCCTGCCTTGAGCCCCTGGTCTAACATCTTACTCCCCCCACTGCCACACAGCATCTCTCCATCCTTACTTCCCCTCACCTCAATGCCATGTTCAACATTTCCTCTCTCATCTCTCCCTCCTTTCCTTCCACTTCCATGTCCAACACTTTTTTTTCTCTCTGGTCCTTTACCACTCCTATGCAGCCTTTCCCTCCCTCTCCCCATCCCATCCCACCCAAATCCAACAGTTCTCCCTCTCTTTCCCCTTGCAGCACCTCTCCATCCCTCCCCCCACATTGAACAATTATTCCTCCACCCCACCTAGCACTACCCTGTCTCACTCCCTCATCCCAACAGTGCTCCTGTCTCTCCCTCTCTCCCTGATCCCTCAAGCCACCTGCCAGCATGCTGCAGGTTTTTTTCCCTCTCTTTCCCCAGCCACTGGTGGCATGCTGCAGATTTTTCTCCTCCCTCCCCCCCCTCCCAGCCACCAGCCATCTGATGTAGGTTTTGATTCCTCCCTTCCCCGGGCCCCAGCCACCACCTACCGGCTGTAGGTTTTTTCTCTCCCCCCCCCCAGCCACCCGCTGACATGCTGCACATTTTCCCCCTCTCTCCCCTCTCCCCCCATCGCCAGCCACCCGCTGCAGTTTTTGTTCTCTCCCACCTCCCAGCCATCCACTGGCCCATGCAAGCCTTCTTTCCCCTCCCTCCCCTTCCATCTCCGTCGGGCGGCGCCACAGTCTAGCTCTGCACGTCTGCAGCAGAGCTGCACGGCGCTGCGTCCGTCAGCATGCTGCCGCTACGTGACTGCTTCCTTCCGGCCGGCTTCACCTTCTCCGATACTCTTTCTGAAGAGGCAGGGCCAGCACAGAGGAAACATTCGTAGCAGCATGCGGACAGCCCTGGCGCCGTGCGGCTCTGAAGCAGCGGAGCTAACACTGCTGCGGACGGGGATGACAAGGGAGGGAGGAGGGAGGGAACAAAACCTGCGGCGTTCTGGCAGGTGGCTGGGTGGAGGGAAAGCTGAAGTGAGCAGCAGGAAGGGAAAAGTTGCAGTTTGGGCGTCTATGAGGTGCACCGTTGCTGGGTGGGCCCATACTTGCCTGCTGCACTATCTTTGATGGACAGGGATCGAGTGAGCAGGTGGTCGAAGGTCTCTTAGGATTTTGTCAAGGCTCTCTCCTATCATTAGGTTAAAAGTGTCCCATCTGTCTCTGTCAGGAGGAGGCATGTTTGTGCACCCCTGGTTGACTGGTTGGGAACTGGGTGGGATTGCCTGTGAATCCTGGTGGAGACTTTTAATTTTGTTGGCAAAGTATGCAGCAAAATCATTGCAGTTCAGTTTAGACTGGGCAGGCTGGTTCTGTTGTTGGAGCTGCAGTAGGCTGTTTACTATACTGAACAACTGCTTGGTTGAATTGGCAGCCTGTCCAATGCATTGCGAGAAATACTGGTTTTTAGTTGCTGTTAAGGCTTGGAGGTACTTTGCCATGTGCTTCCTACAGTTTAGTCTGTCTTCATCCAGATAAGATTTGCACCATCTCCTTTTCAGTTTTCGTTCTTCGTGTTTAAGGATCCGTAGTTCTGGAGAAAACCAAGGTGAGCGTTTGTGAGTGGGGCATAAGACCTTTTTTAGTGGTGCTATGTTCTCTAAGGTCTTGGCTAAGTGTGTATTCCATATGGGCTTTATTTATTTATTGGGATTTGGCTCACACCTTTTCAGTTGTAGCTCAAGTGAGCTATACTCAGTTACAGTAGATATTTAGTGAAGGGAATGCTTCATGTATTAGTCAATTTACTTAAGAGCATTGCAAGAGTTAATCTCTTTTAGTAATATGTGTCAAGCCCTTAGCAAATTCTACACTGTGTGATTAGTGACCTGTAACACATTTATATTAATAGAAGTGGTATATTATTTGGCATTACTGGCAATAGTAACATGAAACAGTCACCAACCCCTCCCACCCCCCAGCTGGCATAAAAGAGGCATCTAGTCCTGACTGTCCTCATCCTTTCAGACACTCAGCCCACCTCCCCCAAGAAAGCCCTTTTTCCTTGGAGAAAATCCTTCACAAACCTATAGAGAGGCCCCACACTCCATGCACATGTAATTCTCTGTTAGGTTGGGATTACTGAGAGAGTAAGTCTCTGTAGACAGTCACTAGGGGGAGTGACTAGGAGGCCCCTGGGTGGGAGGAAGTCCAGCCCAAGGGGAGTAGTTTTGGAATAAAAAGCAGACAGATAGCGCCCTGAGATTGAACAGTGAGGGGGGGGGGGGGGAGATGAGAAGAACAAAGAGGAGTGTTTGCCCTTTGAGGGGTTTTTGTTTGCCTACAAGTTTAAGCTGCCTGTATTGTCATAAGTACATAAGTGTTGCCATACTAGGACAGCCCGAAGGTCCATCAAGCCCAGTATCCTGCTTCCAACAGTGGCCAATCCAGTCACATATACCTGGGAAGATTCCAAAACGGTACAATATATTTTATGCTGCTTATCCTACAAATAAGCAATGGATTTTAGCAATTCCATTTTAATAGTGGCTTATGGACTTTTCTTTTAGGAAGGTATCCAAACCTTTTTTTAAACCCTGCTAAGCTAACTGCTTTTACCACATTCTATGGCAATGAATTTCAGAGTTTAATTACACGTTAAGTGAAGAAATATTTTCTCCAATTTGTTTTAAATTTACTACTTTGTAGCTTCATTGCGTGTCCCCTAGTCCTAGTATTTTTGGAAAGAGTAAACAAGCAATTCATGTCTACCTGTTCCACTCCACTCATTATTTTATATACCTCTATCACATCTCCCCTCAGACATCTTTTCTCCATGGTGAAAAGCCCTAGCCGTTTCAGCTTTTCCTCATAGGGAAGATGTCCCATTTTCATCGCCCTTCTATGTACCTTTTCTAATTCCACTATATCTTTTTTGAGATGCGGTGACCAGACTTGCACACAGTATTCAAGGTGCAGTCACACAACGGAGCGATACAAAGGCATTACAACATCCTCATTATAATAATGGATTCCCCTTATTCCTGCCACTGACCTGAAGGAATAAGGGGAATCCCATTTTAAGAGAACCATTGGCTGTAAAGAGGAGTGGTGTTTCAGCAAAGATGCAACGGTGAAATGGAAAGCTACGGGTGGGCAGAGGAGAGGCCCAGCCCCGGAGCGTGGCATTACACACAGAAAAAGGGAATCTCCAGCCGCTCAGGGCCATTTCATCATCACCAGCAAGGCAACAGCGCCTGAGATCCCTCCTGCCCAGGGGACCCTACCACCTCATATTTCAAGTAAAAGCAAATCTTAGAGGAAGGTGAATTGAGGGGGGGGGTGGATTATACAGGGTGGTGTTTCATTGGCTTTGGCATCAGGTTTATTCTAAGAGGTGGGGTATACTAGTGTGTGTGAGGGGTGGGGGTTGGGGATATCTGATGATGGTTATCTTCAGGGGAGGTGAACATGTCAGTGGGAGGAAGGGGAGAACTTATCTCCATTGAGAATAATTTTTCTCTCAGTAAGTACAGAAGGAGGAGAAGACACTTGGGGGTTACTCACTCCCTTCTTTGTTTGTAAGCACGAGGGGCAAGGCATCAGAGGTGCATTCGCTGTCACAATTGACAACACTTCATTCCCCATTGACAATAATCTGAAAAATCTAGGTATAATTATAGACAAACATTTAACATTTGATACTCAAGTTTCCTCAGAAATCAAAAAATCTTTCAGGTCTTTCTGGAAACTAAAAAGGATCAGACCCTATTTCTCATCAGAAACATTCAGACTATTGGTACAATCATTAACATTATCTCAATTTGATTATTGAAAAAACTCCAAATAGCTCAAAACACTGCAGCCAGGTTCATATACAAAATCTCTTATTTTGAAAGTGCCTCCCCTTTATTAATTAAATTACATTAGCTTCCCATTAAAGGGAGAATCACCTTCAAATTATGTACCTTTATCTTTCAAATACTAAATGGCACAGCTCCAGACTATATGGTACCATTAATAAACTTACCTCAAAGGAACACTAAATATGAGGCAATAAACTCTCTCAGACTACACCTCCCAAATTGCCAAAAAGTAATCTACAAAACTGTCCACTCTGCAGACTTCACTTACCTAGGAACCAAATGAAGGAACTCCTTACCACCCAAAATAAGAAATATACAGGAATATACTAGATTCCGCAAAATCCTCAAATCGTTCCTACTCAAACAAACCCTCACAAACAACCACCATATCTCAAACAATTAATTATTACCTGAATTGGTTATTATTCTATGTAACATTAACTTTCTCTTTGCTTCATTTATAATTTGTCATTCATAATATATTTTCTAAATGTTAAACATCCATAGATATCCCAGTATGTTTATGATACTGTATTGTAAAATTGGATTCTTACAACAAATTACTTTATGCATTATTCTTTGTTATATATCCTCTACTGTTTATTGTAAGCCACATTGAACTCAAACTTGTTTGGGAAAATGTGGGATATAAATGCCACAAATAAATAAATAAATTGGGAGCATGCCCAAATTTGCATATGTAAGTTTTGGTGAATTTTGTAGAATTATGGAATATACATAAATCACAACTTTCCCTGTGCTCCACTCAAATTCTGCTCCTGGACGCATCTACATGCACCACATGTACTTTACATATGTAAAAAATGGTCTTTACACATGGAAAAATTCTTTTAAAAATTACTTCCAAATGACTTTCTACCCGAATCATGCAGTTCCTTCATACTGAAGGATTTTTCCTTGATGTGCCAAGGAGGTAAAATCTGTATGCTAATGTTTAAATGGCAAACTGTTTAAATAAAGATTTTCTAAGTTATAGAATCTAAAAAGCTAAATTTCAAAGTTAACATTGACACAGACCAAGCCAAGGGAAAAAACAATTATTCCAGAATTTGGCCATGACATCTAGAGCCTTCTTTTTTGCTCACTTGGAATTTTACTTTCTTCTAAAAGACTGTACAACTCTTTATACAGTCTTTAAGAAAAAAGATTAGGACACGAATCAAGATGGCGATTTGAGCAGTGGTGTGGAAGCGACGCTCTGCAGACTGTCGATTAATCTGCCGTGTGGGCTCTGTTTGCTATTCGAGAGATGGGTAAGCGGAAGGGGAAAACTGCGGCACCTACCTCCATGGTCCCGCACTTGACGCCATCTACCCGCCAGACGACCCTCGACAGCTTTGGTATCGCTTCCCAGGTTCAGCGGGATCCTGCTTCGATCAGCCCTGCTCTTTCGGGGGCAGAGCGCAGCATAGAGGGAGTTTCGTTGAGTCCTCCCTCGCTTACAGCACCCCAGCAACCCGGCCTCGAATTTTCTCCACGGGGGCCACAGAGAATGGAGGAGAACGCTACCATTACTGTGGTAGGAGGACCCAGGGGATCTTCAACCCCAGGAAGTGAAACGTCGGAACAGGGACAGATTCAACCCCGTTCTTCTACTCCTGGGAGGTTAACGCCGGGGAATACTGGAGAAATTAGAAGACCAGCTGTAGTCACACTGGAGACCTTATGGGACGCAATACAGGGTGTAAGTACTGCATTACTACAAATGAATACTTTAATGAAAGACGAAATTTCCGAGTTATAACAAGGACATCAGGATTTGTCTGTTAAACTTCAAGAGCAAATTGGGAAAAATGATAAGTTCGAAGGGGAACTGGATAAATTACAAAATGTTACATCAGAATTAATTAGAGAAAGAGAGATCCAAGAAAGAAAAATTGAATATTTGGAAAACACCGCTCGTAGAAATAATTTAAGAATCTTAAATTTTCCAAAATGTCCACTGTTACCCGCAGCCGATATGCTCAAGAAATATTTTAGAGAAATACTGGAGATCCCAGAGGAGGGCTTTCCGCCCATAACGAGGGCCCAGTATCTATCAGGAATAAAGGGTTCCAAAGGATTAACTCAAGATAATCCTAATCTTAATCTAACAGATTTTTTGGAAAACTCTCTTGAGATTGTAACTGAAAGAACAACGTTACTTGTCACATTTGCCTTGGAACCAGACAAAAACAATATATTTCGACTATATTTTCGCCATTTAAATGACCTTTTTCTTGGGGGCAAGATTCAAATTTTTCCAGACATTGCAAGAAATACGCAAAAAAGGAGAAAAGAATTTCTTTTGCATAAATCCACGATTTTGAATTTAGGTGGTCTTTTTGTGTTAAAATTTCCTTGCAGATGTTGTATATCTTTAGAATCTGTTAATTATGTATTTTATACCCCCAAAAAGTTCTTGGAATTCATTGAACTTAAAGAAAAAGGGAATAGACCCCGGAAACAATCTCATAAGTAATATGCTGTAAAGTCGGCTGTCGGCTACTGTTGTCCCTAACTGCTCTGTAATTTGATTACTTTTTTTTTTTTTTCTTCTGTTGATTATCCTAGTATCTTGATTCAAGTTTTTGCTTTTGATATAGGGGACTAAATTAATAGTATATTTCAATAATATATTTACTATATGTAAAATATGTTATTTATATAATTCTTTATTTTTTTTTCTGGATTTCCAAGACATTTATGTTTTAAATATGTAAATGTAAAATATTAATAAATATGAAATTAAAAAAAAAAAAGAAAAAAAGATTAAAGTTTATTTCCATGCATTCAATTAAACTAACAAAGTGTAATGGAAGTGAATTTTAAAGATTGTTTTTCAGCTCTGTCTTGACCGACCAGTGCACTCGGGGGGTCTGTATTGTTGATTAGAAGTAATTCTGTTTAAAAATGGTTGTTTAACTTTATGTGAAAACAAGTTGGAATGTGGAAGATAAGATCCCCTTTATCCCTGATACTATTCAATCTTATGATGATCCCCCTAACCAAAGCTCTATTCAGACATGGTCTCAACCCTTTCATTTACGTCGATGATGTCACCATATTCATTCCCTTCAAATCTAATCTAACAGAAATCTCCGACAAAATACCCTTGGCCATGAACATCTTAACCTCTTGGGCCAACGCCTTTATGATGAAAATGAACAAAGAGAAAACGCAATGCCTAATCCTTTCATCTCAACACTCCGCGCTCCTCCCAACTAATCTTAACACCTCCAGCATCACAATCCCTATATTTGATAACCTGAAAATCCTTGGAGTGACATTAAACAACCATCTCTCTTTCGAAAGTCATACAAAATTCACTACAAAGAAAATGTTCAACATAATGTGGATACTGAAATGCGTAAAACCATATCGTCCCTTGAAAACATTCCGGAACTTGGTGCAATCAACGGTACTCACCCATGCCGACTACTGTAATAGTATTTTCTTAGGCTGCAAGGTTCATATCCTGAAGAAACTTCAGACTGCCCAAAATATAGCAGCAAGACTCATTTTTGGCAAACCACGATTTGAATGCGCTACACTTCTTCGTGAAAAGCTTCACTGGCTCCCTATCAGAGAACGAATCAACTTCAAGGTCCACACATTAATCCACAAGATTATCCACGGTGAATCTTCGAGTTATATGCTCAATCTGACTGACCTTCCCACCAGAAACATGTCTGAAACTTCACGAACTTACCTCAACCTATATTACCCCAATTGCAAAGGACTCAAGTACAAAACCTATTATGGATCCAACTTCTCCTTCTTAGGCAGCCAACTCTGGAATGCCCTCCCCAGACCCATCCGATCAATTAGTGACTATCTACCCTTCCGGAAATCACTAAAAACCCATCTGTTCAAGCAAGCCTACCCAAATGAACCAATCTAATCCTAGGATCCCTTCTACCCAATACATATCCAGAAGACAATGACAATGGCTCAGACTATATCTCCCACCTAATTTCCCTATACTTTTCCCTGTCCCATCCCCCTCCCGCCCCCTCTACCCCTTCTCCAATGTTCATCTACCTCTTGCTCATACCTCTCCTGCGTCCATCACCCTTCCTCATCTTTACCTACCTATCTCTATTATTCTGCTATTATTAACCTATATTTTCTCTATCAATACTCTGTAATCCATATTACATAGTAACATAGTAGATGACGGCAGAAAAAGACCTGCACGGTCCATCCAGTCTGCCCAAGAAGATAAATTCATATGTGCTACTTTTTTATTTGTATTGCCCTCTTAAGTACACAGACCGTACAAGTCTGGCCAGCCCCATCCCCGCCTCCCAACCACGAACCCCACCTCCCAACCACCAGCTCTGGCACAGACCGTATAAGTCTGCCCAGCACCATCCCCGCCTCCCAACCACCAGTCCCGCCTCCCACCACCGGCTCTGGCACAGACCGTATAAGTCTGCCCAGTACTATCCCCGCCACCCTAAGGTGAACCCTAGCATCAGGTAACAATAATTCAGATTATTCTTCCCAATGTGCATCACTTTGTGTTTGTCCACATTAAATTTCATTTGCCATTTGGATGCCTAAGTTCTTCCTGCAATTTTTCACAATCCGCATGCATTTTGACAATTCTGAATAGTTTCGTGTCATCTGCAAATTTAATCACCTCACTTGTCGTTCCGATTTCCAGATCAGTTATAAATATGTTAAATAGCCCCAGTCCCAGTACAGATCCCTGCGGCACTCCACTATTCACCCTCCTCCATTGAGAAAAATGGCCATTTAACCCTACCTTCTGCTTTCTGTCCAATAACCAATTCCTAAATCCACGGTGACTTTCTCATTTCCTCAGGCTAAAAGCAATCTAAATGAAACGTTGCAAGCCCAGTTTGCTTTGAGCATCGGGCCCTATGGCAAGCTTGAACAGGATTATAATTAAGGGTCATATAAAGGGAATTTCTATAATAGGGTTCCCATATTTACACGCCTTTTAAAAAAACCTACTGAAGTAACATTAGACAATCTTTGGCATCTAATTACTGAACTGGGGAAGGCTTTACGCCCCCAGATGAAAAAGACGAAGAAATTCTTCTATTGAATGGGAAAATGAAGGAAATGGAGACTGAAGTTAAATCTGTGACTTTACAAACTAAAAACCTTGAGAAAGAAGTGCAACAGATACAAACTTTGCAAATGACTATGGTTAAAGATTTAACTAACCTAAGGAGAAAATCAGAATTTCTTGAAACTGTTCAAAAAGCAATAACTTGCGATTTATAAATTTTCCTTTGCAACCTCTGATCTCTCCGGGGGAAATGTTAAGAAATTACTTTAAAGACGTGCTAGATATAGGGGATGAACAGTTTCCTCCTATTTCCCAGGCCTTTTATATTCCTGTTAAAGAAGAAGAGCAAACAATTAAATAATCAAGTATTAGATGTCTCTGCATTGCTTGAAAGTTCTGATACAGAACAAGTAACTGCATCAACTTTATTAGCTACGGTTGCGTTGACCTCGGACAAGTCATGGATATTAAAGAAATTTTTCCAGAAAAAAAAAGAGAAAACCTTTAGAGGTTTACAAACTAGGATATTTCCTGACTTATCGAGGGACACGCAAAAACGTAGACAAACGTTTTTGCAATTGCAACAGGAGACGCTCCAGTTAGGAGCGACCTTTTACCTTAAGTATCCATGCAAGTGTTTGGTAACTTATCAATCTGTTAAATACATGTATTTTGACCCCTCCCAACTGAGCTCCTTTATAACATCTAAAAGAGCTCTTTAACTATATTTAAACCATGCCTGTAACGCTGAAGTCTTATTATGTAAGCTGCATTGAACCTGCTTTAAGTGGGAAAGCGCGGGGTACAAATGTAAAAATAAATAAATAAAGACACAGCTCTAATTAATTTGGTATGTGAAGAGGATTATGGCGCTTGCTTCCCAGCTCCAGTCTGGCCACCTGGAGTTGGAGAGCATTTGACCACGTTCCCACAGTATGGCTTGTTTACCTAGACAGACGCATTCTGTAATTTTCCCTAGCTCTGAACATGAGTTCTGAGCCTAATAAAAAGGGGAGTTTCTTTCAGTGAAATCGGGAGCTCATCTGTGAGTAACTTACGTACTGCGTAGAGGATCTGTTCCTGGTCTAAAAAGCTCCTGGCTTTCGCTGTAACAGGCCCCCCCAGCTGATGTTAAGAGCCTGAATGATGTAAGGACCAGTGATGTTGTATGTATGTATTATTGCTTCTTTTCCTGGTCTAAGAACTCTTAGCATTGCTTAGATGTAGAGACCAGTGATGTAATGATTGTTTAGCTAATCATTGTATATGTCTAACCATTGTATATATACCTTAATCATTGTAGAATTTAGCACTTCTAATAAAGGTTTCATTTATCTAATACGAATCCAAAAGAATCCACAGTAATTATTGAGTAGTCTGTGTCAGTGAGACAGGCTGTAAATCCATAGCAATACACAAAGCAACCACATGACGTTTATTTTCGAGGGGAAAAGTCACCACTTTGTTAGACGACACAGGGAACAATGGAGCTGCAGTTTTTCTTGCACCTATCTCTTTAATCGTATCCAGGCTTAAACTCACAGGTTGGAAGAAATTCTGTCCTTGATGATTTCCAGATGATGGGCTGAGCGTCCTTTCCTTCTTGCCCTTCCTCCTGTGAGCAAGGAATGTCATCTTCAGTACTGTGTACGGTTATGGTACATGGACAACTTTGGGTCAAAAGCATGTTTGAGGATCCTATCTAAAAAAGTCATAAAAAAGCAAGCTCAGTAAGAAACACAGCATCAGACAGAAATACTTTTGGTGAAATATCAGGCTTCCTAGAAATCAATTTCCCAAATAACTTTCACATACTGGGGGCCTGACTAATAAATTTTAATAGAAACAGAGAAAATCATGGCAGAGAAAGACCTATGGCCTATCTAGCTTGCCTATCCATACAAACTACTAAGTACTGCAAACTCCTTCCTCTCCCTCAGAGATCCTCTGTGCTTCTCCTACGCTTTCTCAAATTCAAATATTTATTTATTTATAGGCTTTTGATATATCGTGCATTGCACTGATGAGCGGTTCACAAAACTTTTTAAAAATTCAGAAAAAATAAACTGAAAGCAGGGGACGATAAAAAGAAGAACTCATAGCTCAGAGAGGTTATGGCTATAGGGAGGGGGGGGGGGGGGAAAGGCCGGGTGGAGTCATATACTGCTTAGAACAGGCAGGTCTTGAGTTTCACTTTGGGCCTCTTTTACTAAACCGTGCTAGCGATTTCCGCACAACAAATTCGACGCAGCCCATTCAAACTGAACGGGCTGCGGTGCATTTGCTGCACTGGAAATCACTAGTGTGGTTTAGTAAAAGAGGCACTTTGAGTTTTGAAAAAGATGATTCATTTTTGATGTCTAATGGAAGTTTGTTCCATAAAAAAGGACCAGCGTAAGAACAAGTAGAGTGACGGGTGACATCAAGGTGTAGACATTTATGAGAAGGAAGATGTAGCAAGGCCTGCTGGGAAGAGCGAAGAGGGCAGCCAACATAGTATGGAATCAGAGGCCTTTAAAGATAATCTGATGCCAAGGGAAGCAAGGATTAGATCTTGAACTTGATCCTGGCTGACAGAGGTAACCAGGGCTCAGTGCGAAGAAGAGGAGTAACATGATCAAAAAAAAATGTGGAGGGTTGACTTGTGAAAGAGTTCAACTGCTGCTGACCAAACAAGTTGTAGGCGACCTACAGATTTACACCTGCTCTTTAGAAGGTGTAAATCTGCATGTCTATGCTACATGTGTACATTACAACTTTACCTTTACTTGACAGTGGGAATGTCTACACATATGTAAATGTAAATATACATTTTCTGTGCACATACTTTTGACACAATTTTATAAATACCCCCTTTCTGCATGTAAAACAGACATTACACACAGGAAAAATGATGAAATTTGCCCCATTAAGTCATGATTAGATTTGCTTACACTTTTTTCAGTAGTAGCTCAAGGTGAGTTACATTCAGGTACACTGGGTATTTCCCTGTCCCTGGAGGGCTCACAATCAAATTTTTTACTTGAGGCAATGGAGGGCTAAATGACTTGCCCAAGATCACAAGAAGCAGCAGTGGGATTTGAACTGGGCACCTCTGGATGTCAAAGCTGATGTTCTAACCACTAGGCCACTCCTCCATTCCTTGTTGATTTCTAAGCCACTTTCTAAGCCACTTTGAATTTTAGATCTGTGATACAGAAATAATTCTACGTAAATTAATTGTCTTTGAAGCAGAAATATATATAGCAAGACAGGAGCTCAGTACTAACAGCAGAAGCTGTTTCTACTGCTGAATAAACAAATTCTAAGTACTGCTATTTGAGAAATTATGATATAAAATCTGTATGGGGAGACAGACTGTAGGTTGAATTCTTAAATTAGAATCTCAAAGATTTTCTCATTAGTAATATTGGTGGCTGGGTGGTGTGAGCATCAACTGGTAGCTCATCTTAATTATGATCCACGGCTCTTCTCAAAAAGGTTTTTCTAAAGACCATATTTCTCTATCTCAGTGTACCAAGTTCATCAACCAATTGATGTTTTTATAAAAAAACTCCTGTAGCAGGCTAACAGCCCGAAACATGGTACTGTGTCAAGTCTTCATCAATAAACTGTTTACCATCATTTGAAGTCTCCTCGTTTTCTTCTGGCTTGCCTGGTCTATCACCCACTCCTTCTTGTACTGTTATTTTGTCGTGAGATTTTAGCGTTCCTCCACCCCGGCAGACCCTCACCGCATGATGCTCAGGAACATTGCTTTGGCTTGTCCCATTCTCTATACAGCTTGCATCCCCACTGTCACCCCAAACACTTCTGTCTAGAGATGCCACTGGTAGAAAGCACGTCTACTTTTGAACTTGGGTAAAAGCATGTGTACTACAGTTATCTATCTATATAAAACGCACCTCCAACGTTCTAATGAAGCCTCACTTTCCCAACATTCTAAAGTGAGGTGGCTGAGACCGCTTTTTGCTCCATGAGTGTCTGCCCCGCCCACGTGTCAAACGTTATGACGTCGGGGGCGGAGCAATGACACTCAACCAATCGCATGAGGCAGTCTCAGTGATCGAAAAAAAAACAAACCTGCTGACACGAAGGGAAGGGACAGGTGGAGAAGGTCGCCCACCAAGCCACACCCCCTCCCTAACGACTCACTCACTGAGGCATGATGAGTGATAGAAAAAAAAACCCAGCTGAAGCAAATGGAACGGACAGCAGCACAGCCAAGAGAAACAACGTAAAACAAACTCTGTCTCACAGCACGATCCCAGTTCCCCCCCTTCACACACCCTATAACCCTCCCCCTGTCAATCTCTAAAGAGGACAGCGAGGAGAAACAACGAAGGTCGCCCACCAAGCCACCCCCCCCCCCCATAACGACTCAATCCCTCAGACAGGATGAATGATAGAAAAAAAAAAACCCATCAAGTAAACAGAAGGCAGACGACCACAGCCAGCACAAACAAAGAAGGTAAGGCTGAAAAAAAAAATCTGTCTCGCAAAGCAATACACCGATGCAGCCTCACAGTTTCCAAACCCTGCCCCCACCTCTGATACTCTCCTCTGATACTGGCACACACACCAACACAGAAATACACTGCAGCCTCACAATTAGCAAAGCCTGCCCCTACTTTCCACCATCAACCCTCTCACTCACATACACACTGATGAACGATCCCAGTTCCACCCTTCCCAACCCCCAAATTGCTGTAAAAAAAAAAAATGACAATCATCTGACTTGGCTCAGAATTAGCCCAAACACATGAGGTGAGCCAAAACCAGATCCCAGTTCACACCCTGCCACCATCAATCCTCTCACACCCCCCCACCCCTGTCAATCTCTAAACAGAAGAACTGCTAAGCTGCTGTAAAAAAACATGGACACACATCTCACTTCCCTCACAATGAGCCCCGACACCAGTGGCGTTCCTAGGGGCGCTGACACCCGGGGTGGATCGCCGATGCACCCTGCCCCCCCCGGGTGCAGCGCCCCCCCCCCCCCCGGTGCAGTGCGACCCCCCTCTGGCAAAAGGACACCCCCATCCTGGCAAACAACCCCCCCCCCCCCGGGTGCACGCTTCTGGGGGGGGGGGGTGCCGCGGGCCGTCAACTTCGTTGGTTTCCATTCTCCCTCTGCCCCGGAACAGGAAATAACCTGTTCCGGGGCAGAGGGAGCATGGAAACCAACGTAGCTGACCGGCGCGCAGCACCCCCCCCCCAGCGACGTGCACCAGGGTGGACCGCCCCCGTCACCCCCTTGGTACGCCACTGCCCGACACATGAGGTCAGCCAAAACCAGATCCCTTCGCCCCCCAAACCCCCTACAACCCCCCACGCCCCCTCCCCCTGTCAATCTCACACACACAGGACATGGATACATGGCCACTCCCACTTCCCCCCTTTGCCTCCCAGCCCCCTACAAACCCAAGCCCCCCCTCCCCTGACAATCTCACACACACACACGACATGGATACAACATCGCCACTCACTCAACGCTAAACAACCTCCAACCAGGATACCAGTTAACACCCCTCCCCCACCCCCAACTCACACACACACACTGATGCAGGACATAGATACATGGGCACTCACACTCAATCACTGACACCCCACCCCCCAGCAATGGTAACCCCTCCACCCCTCAGTTCCTCAGACACACTCATTGCATCTCTCCTCAAAACTTAAAAAAAAAAAAAAACTACCAGCACTCTTACAAACAGCTGTCGCATTCTCAAGGGCCTTGGCATGCTGTCAGGTCTTCGAGGCGGAACTGGGAATAGTGAGTCCTTGGACCCCTGCCGAGGAGCGGCAGAGGCAGGCAAGACCACCCTGGAGCGGAACACACGGAAGGGCCGGACTGGACCTCTGGATTGGGAGCAGGCAACAGGAACTAGCAGAACAGGAACCTCTTCACCTGCACTTAGCCACCGTTCCGCTGGAGTTGAGCTCCAGCGTGCAGGCGGCCGGCAGGGCTTGCAGGACAAGGTGGAACTGGAATCCAGAGGACCCGCCCCGGGTCTAGGAAACACGAGGGAACAAACTATACTAGACTGCACTAAGCGCTGCACGCAGCCGCTAAGCCAGACACACCGGACAGACTAGACAGACAGAAGCTTATCAGGAGCAGGGACTAGGGCAGACATGCAAGCAGGGAAAAAGGGGAGACAGGGAATACCCACAGGGCAAACCCACTAGCTAGGTCGAGGCAGGTAACAGGATAAATCCCCCAGAAGATACACGCTAGCTAGACAGATACAGGAATCAGGATACATAAGCAGGGATCAGGATATACAAGCAAGGTACAAGGTAGACACACGGGACAGAAGGTAGCTAGGCAGAGCGGAAAGCTGGATAACACTAGCTAGCCAAAACCAGGACTCAAGACGAACAAGCAAGGACCAGGATGTGCACACAGGATATACAAGGTTCAGGATGTGCACACAGGGAAGATGGCAGCTAGGCAGAGCAGAAAGCCGGATAACCCTAGCTAGCCAAAACCAGGACTCAGGACGAACAAGCAGGGACCAGGATGTGCACACAGGAAATATACAAGCAGGGAGTAGGGCAGGCTGCAAACACAGATGGGGAAACCCGGGCTGACCTGCAGAGGCTACCTCCACAGCGAAGGCAGAAGGACTAGCAGCCAGGATGTGCACACAGGATACACAAGGTTCAGGATGTGCACACAGAATATACAAGCAGGGAGTAGGGCAGGCTGCAAACACAGACGGGGAAACCCGGGCTGACCTGCAGAGGCTACCTCCACAGCGAAGGCAGAAGGACTAGCAGCCAGGATGTGCACACAGGATATACAAGGTTCAGGATGTGCACACAGAATATACAAGCAGGGAGTAGGGCAGGCTGCAAACACAGACGGGGAAACCCGGGCTGACCTGCAGAGGCTACCTCCACAGCGAAGGCAGAAGGACTAGCAGCCAGGATGTGCACACAGGATATACAAGGTTCAGGAGGTGCACACAGAATATACAAGCAGGGAGTAGGGCAGGCTGCAAACACAAACGGGGAAGCCAGGGCTGAACAGCAGGCTCCAAACACAGTCTAAAGGCAGAAGGGCTAGCAGCCCACGCAGAAGGGCAACCAGCCCACAGGTCCTGGGAACAGAAGGGCACCAGCCCACACAGAAGGGCAAGCAGCCCACAGGTACTAAACAGAAGGACAAGAAGCCCACACAGAAGGGCAAGCAGCCCACAGGTCCTAAACAGAAGGACAAGCAGCCCACAGGTCCTAAACAGAAGAGCAAGCAGCCCACAGGTACAAAACAGAAGAACAAGAAGCCCCCACAGAAGACAGGCTTAGAAGCAGCGCAGCAACACACTGACTAACCTGTAGGCCTCTGGGCATGACACCAGACAATGACACCATGCGAAGGCACTGACTCACTGATGAGTCACTACCAGCAGGACAGAAGCAGGAAGTTCCTTGCCTCCAAACAGAGGCTTGACACACAGAGGAAGTGAGCCCACAGGAAGGACAAGCAGGAGCCATCTTGGATACTGGCATAGAGGAGGCGGCAGCCATCTTGGAAGAGGCATAGCCCACACAAGTGAGGTCCAGTAAGGCAATCAGCACACAGAGCCAGAGAGAAACTAAGACAGAGACAGACACAGAGACAAGCAGAAGCCAGCACAGCCACTGACTCCCAGAAACAGGGTAAGTATGAGGGTGGTCACGGCCACAGACGTGACAACAGCCCACACAACACAACACAACAACACTGACCAAACTCTAAACCGCCTGCCACCCACTCCCACTAAAGCAGCATCAACCCTGTCACACTCTGTCTCACTCTCTCTGTCAAACACACACACTCACACATTCACTCACTCCCTATCACACAGTCACTCTCACACACACTCTATCAAACATACACACTCAGAGGAAAACCTTGCTAGCGCCCGTTTCATTACAGTCAGAAACGGGCCTTTTTTACTAGTTATCAATAAATAAAACAAAGGAAAGAATCATCCTTAAAAACTGTCTTTGAATGCAGTTAACTTACTGCTCAAATGTAATCAAATATAGATTTGTAAAGTGTACAAGTAGGAAGAGAGAGATTTGAGGAAAAGTTGGATTCTGAAAACCATGAAGTTGAGGTCTTTGACTCTGCTTTAAAATCCTCCTTATTGGAATGTAGAGAAGCATCTCATAGTAAGAAAGAGAGATTTAGAGGAAAAATTGAGTTTGGAGAATTATAAGCTAGAGGGGTCTGAAATATCTTTGATGTCTTCTACCTTTATGAAATTTAGGGCCCTGTTTACTAAGCCAGGTTATAGATGCATTAGCATCTTTAATGCATGATAACCATGTACACGTGTTATAGGCGCCTACACGGTTAGCGCACACGCTAATTGTAGGCATGTTAAAATGCTAACACGCCTTAGTAAACAGGGCCATTAGAGAGGTATCCACTGCAGAAATACATGATTTGGTTCATTATGTTCATGCTATAACTTATTTTGATCCTTGCCCTTCTGCACTGTAAGTTATGTTGGAGAACATTACAGTTAATTGTTTGCAGTCTATGCTAAAGAATTCATTGAAATCTCGCACCCATTGTGACTTCTGTCATTACAAATTCATGCTATCCTCCTTCCAGTCCTCCCTATTCCTTGCCAAACAGGAATATTACACCCAATTGACTAATTCTCTCGGCTCCAACCCTCATCGTCTCTTCGCTACCCTTAACACCCTCCTGAAAGTGCCTTCCGCTCCCACCCCCCCTCACTCTCTCCTCAATCACTAGCCGACTACTTCTGCTACAAGGTGCAAAAGATCAACCTCGAATTCGCTACCAAGCCACCTCCTCCTCTTCATCCTTTAACCCACTCCCTCAACCAACCAACCCAAGCCTCCTTCTCCTCTTTTCCTGATATCACCGAAGAGGAAACAGCCCAACTTCTCTCCTCCTCGAAATGCACCACTTGTTCCTCTGATCCCATCCCCACCAACTTACTAAACACAATTTCTCCTACTGTCACCCCCCCATCTGCCACATCCTCAAGCTCTCTCTCTCCACTGCAACTGTCCCTGACTCCTTCAAGTATGCTGTCACACCACTCCTCAAAAAACCTTCACTAGACCCTACCTGTCCTTCCAACTACCTTCCCAGCTCCCTCCTACCCTTCCTCTCCAAGATACTTGAACGCGCCGTTCACAGCTGCTGCCTTGATTTTCTCTCCTCTCATGCCATCCTTGATCCGCTTCAACCCGGTTTTCGCCCTCTACACTCGACAGAAACAGCACTCACTAAAGTCTGTAATGACCTGTTCCTTGCCAAATCCAAAGGTCACTACTCCATCCTCATCCTCCTTGACCTATCCGCCGCTTTTGATACTGTTAATCATAATCTACTTCTTGACACACTATCCTCATTTGGGTTCTAGGGCTCTGTCCTCTCCTGGTTCTCCTCTTCTCTCTCCCACCGTACCTTCAGAGTACACTCTCATGGATCTTCCTCCACCCCCATCCCATTCTCTGTTGGGGTTCCTCAAGGATCTGTCCTTGGACCCCTTCTTTTCTCAATCTACACCTCCTCCCTGGGCTCACTGATCTCATCTCATGGTTTCCAATATCATCTTTATGCCAACGACACTCACCTTTATCTCTCCACACCAGACATCACTGCGGAAACCCAGGCCAAAGTATCAGCCTGCTTATCCGACATTGCTGCTTGGATGTCCAACCGCCACCTGAAACTGAACATGGCCAAGACTGAGCTCATTGTCTTTCCACCCAAACCCACTTCTCCTCTCCCTCCACTCCCTATCTCAGTCGATGGCACCCTCATCCTCCCCGTCTCATCTGCCCGCAACCTTGGAGTCATCTTCGACTCCTCCCTCTCCTTCTCTGTCCATATCCAGCAGACAGCCAAGACCTGTCGCTTCTTTCTCTACAACATCAGCAAAATTCGCCCTTTCCTCTCTGAACACATCACCCGAACTCTCATCCACGCTCTCGCCTTGACTACTGCAACCTACTCCTCACTGGCCTCCCACTTAACCATCTATCCCCCCTTCAATCCATTCAGAACTCGGCTGCGCGGCTTATCTTCCGCCAAAACCGATATGCTCAGATCACCCCTCTCCTTAAGTCACTTCACTGGCTTCCGATCAGGTACCGCATACAATTCAAGCTTCTCCTACTAACCTACAAATGCTCTCAATCTGCAGCCCCTCACTACCTCTCTACCCTCATCTCCCCTTACGTCCCTACCCGTAACCTCCGATCACAGGGCAAATCCCTCCTCTCAGTACCCTTCTCCACCACTGCCAACTCCAGGCTCCGCCCTTTCTGCCTCGCCTCACCCTATACCTGGAATAAACTCCCCGAGCCCATATGCCAAGCACCCTCCCTATCCATCTTCAAATCCTTACTCAAAGCCCACCTCTTCAATGTTGCTTTTGGAACCTAACCATTGTACCTCTACCCAGATAATCTAGACTGTTCCAATTTTTGATTGTCTGCACTCCTTGTCCTTTTGTCCTTTACATTGTAAGCTCCTTAGAGGAGGGACTGTCCTTCTTTGTTTATTGTACAGCGCTGCGTAACCCTGGTAGCCCTCTAGAAATGTTAAATAGTAGTAGTAGTAGTAGACGACGACGACGACGACGACGACGACGACAAGGGTTTGTACTGCAGAACTGGAAAATTATAGAAGTAAGCCCATTTTTGAAAGAAACCCTTTTATTAGGTCCTAATAAGCTTGAAAATTATCAACCATCTGCCATTTTTTTTATCAAAGATGACAAAGGGCCCTGTTTACTAAGCTGTGCTGTAAGAGTGCAAACATTTTAACTTGCGCTAAAAATTAGCACGCTAACGCTAGAGACACCCATTATATTCCTATGGGTGTCTCTAGTGTTAGCATGCACTAATTTGTAGCCTACAGTGCAGCTTAGTAAACAGGGCCCCAAAAGAGAAGTCCTGACAGCTGCAAGAATATGTAGAACAGGGTTGTCCAACCTCAGCCCTCATCAGGTTAGGTTTTCAGCCTTCAGGATTTCCACTATGAATACACATGAGATCAATTTGCATACAATGGATGCAGTGTGTTGTGTAAATAGATCTCATGCATATTCATATCAGCATATACAACAAATAAATAAAATCCAACCATCCATAACAGCAGTATAACCCAAGTTTAATAATAAGGGCATCCAGCTACTGACTGGTTAGGGAAGAGAACAGATGAATTTTTTAAAGCTTGTCCAAACCCCCACAAATCATCCAAAAGCTTCAAGAACCCAGGAAGCTTATTCCACAAAGATGGACTATCAGAAGAAAAAAAATGAAAACTCAGGCTCTGGACAATCATTAAGGACGTAACAGATGGCAACACAAAAAACTGATCAGCAGAGACCACAAAGAATGAACAGGTAAATAACTAAGCAGTTTATCCACAATATACTGAGGACCCATCTGATACAATGCTTCAAACCCCCAAACCATGAATTTAAACTGGATGATTAGCTATAGGAAGCCAATGGAGTGAGGTTGAAATAGGATATGCATAATCTCTAGGTCCGGCAGTTCTGAGCTCTGGAAGAGCCACTGTGATTTTTCTAGCGAAAAAGGTGCCGGTACTCAAATGCTAGGTCATCCTTCAGGAGTGGGGTGATCAGTGAGGGACCCACCCCATAATAGCCAGGCCCCCTGCAACTAGTCACAGAATCTATGACAAGACAGAATTGGTGTGTTGAACCTGAGCTCTATCATTAAAACTTGGTTCCATGAGTCAATTTTAACAGACAATGGAAAAGGTGCCGGTACTCGTACCCCCAAGCACCCCCTCACAAAAAGCCCTGAGAACAGTTCTGTCCTGGCGCTGTCAGATGATGTCATCCGTTTGTGTGCCTTAATAATGCTGTTGTCAACGGAAAAAACACCTGGTACATGTGAACAACATTGTTATTCCCATAAACTAATGAAATGTTACATTTCCATGGTCTTCCAATTTTCTGTTCAACATGTCCATTTTCAACCAAAACTAAAGGCCATTTTTAAGGTGCACTAAAAAATGGACCTGCGTAAGTCCATTACACACGCCTACAACAGCACAGGCCATTTTTCAGTGCACCTTAGTAAAAGGACCCTATCAGCGCAGAAGCTTTCAAACATTAAAGCAAGAGTGCTTCTCAAGATTTAAAACACACCGTATTTCTATAAGCAGAGTCCTTATGCATCAGTGATAAGTATCTATCACTTAGAAAACTTACGCTTGGCTTATCTTCCAGATGTAGCCGTAAAAGACGAAGATAAGCCACAGGAGCAAAGGCATCTGCTGAATGTGTGATTACTTCTGATGTATCCCTAAAACAGACACCAGAAAAACAAGTCTTAAATAGCACAATCGCTCCATCTTTTATTCAATGTTATGCCTTCAGTCACTGTTCTGAATTACACTTTTTATTACCATGCATAATTTAAGGCCACAATCCCATATTTTCATCCCTAAACATTGCAGGGAAGGCCCAAGGGTCCAACATTAAGCATTCTGCACTGCCCAATAGGAAGTCTGAATGCTAATCCAAACTGAGGCTCTTGCTTTTTTTTGGTGAGATAGTAGAGTATACCACTTACTGTGAAAAACTTTTCGGATGCCTGGATCCCTTGCGAGTCATGCACCCATATCATACCTTCTGATTATTATTTTAGAAGCCCTATGCACACTATCCAAGTGGAAATAACGATTTGGCTCTGTAGATAAAAACTTTTGGAAAGATCTCACACTCTACAAAAGTGTTTTACTGTTGGAACACAAATTAAAGATGGCGGCCAGAACGCATGAAATTCTGATTTAAATTTGTATGTGTTTTCAACGGTTTTGACAGCAGTTTTAAAAAATAATCAGTGATTTTAGGAGGGCATAGTACCCTCTATCATTTTCCATCTTCAGTTTCTTGAATTTAAAATTTGTAGAAATCAATTGTTGGAAGTATATATATTGGCAATTACAATATACATTTTGGAGTGAATATTCTTACTAATCAGGCACATACTGTTATGGATTATGATAGAATACGTTCTTAGTCCCAAAGTTTTTTTGCATTATTATGATTTTCTAGCATTCAGTGCAGTATGACCTTTGAACCCAGAAGTAAAAGATAAAAGCCAAAGGGGTTCCTTTTACAAAGGCGCTCTGAAAAATGGCTTGCGGTAGCTTAGACACGGGTTTTGGGCGTGCGCCGATCCATTTTTTAGCGAGCCTGTAAAAAAGGCCTTTTTAAATTTTTGCTGAAAATGGACGTGCGGCAAAATGAAAATTGCCGCACGCCCATTTTAGGTCTGAGACCTTACAGCCTAACAGTAAAGACTCACGCAGTAACTGGGCGGTAATGACCTACGTGCGTCAAATGCCACTTGGCGCGCATCCGTTACACGCACCCAAAAATAAAAAATATTTTTCAGACGCAGGTATCGGACATGTGCCAAAAATGAAATTACCAGAAGAGCCACGCAGTAGTCGGGTGATAACTCCATTTTGGTGCGCGTTGGGCACGCGTAGACACTTACATGGCATAGTAAAAGGACCCCATAGAAAGGTGGTAGATTCCTGTTTCATTTCAGAGTGGAGGGAACTCTGTCATTCCGAACCAAGGAGTACTGTTTGTGAGTAACCTAGTGACTTTTAATAATTATTTTTATTTTGCAAATGAATTGAAATGTACAGTTGTGCTTTAAATCCTTTTTGAAATGCTATTAAATATCTTTTCATGTCTTTTGTAGACTGGTTGGATCTAATTGAACTATATGGGGAATGTGCTTTTTTAATCCCCTATAGGTATGTGTCCACTTTGGAAAAGTTCTAGTCACTTATCTTTGTATGGCTGCTCTTTGATTTCACATTCAGACAGTGATCATGATTGTTTTTATCCTTTGGTTCTGCACTGTGTTATGTAATTGCATGATTTCACACTGGGCAAACACACATTGAGATTTCTGTCCTGTTTGTTTTTCGCTTTACTGCTTTGACATGTCATGATTTTAAGTAATTTGAGTGATGTCTATCACTCAAGCATATATCCATGTGGACAGCACTTTTAAATGTATTAGGTAATTTTTAGATCATTAGATGTCACCTATTGGATACCACTGCACTAGTGTTCCACTATCCGCCTTATTTTCAAAAGAGAAAGACGCCCATATTTCGACCCAAATCGGGAGATGGGCATCTTTCTCCCGTGGGCGCCCAAATCGGTATAATCGAAAGCCGACTTTGGGCGTCTTCAACTGTAATCTGTCGCGGAAACGGCCAAAGTTGACGGGGGCGTGTCGGAGGCGTGGCGAAGGCGGGACTGGGGCGTGTTTATTGGCCAAGGAGAGATGGGCATCCTTGGCCGATAATCGAAAAAAGAAAGGCATTTTTAGCGCGAATTTGGGTCACTTTTTTTGGACCCTTTTTTTTCACGAACAAGTCCCAAAAAAGTGCCCTAAATGCAGTGGCGTACCAAGGGGGGGGGGGGGGGGGGCGGTCCGCCCCGGGTGCACGCTGCTGGGGGGGGTGCCGCGGCACACGCCTGCTCTGAGTTCGCTAAACTTCGTTGCAGCTCCCTCAGCCCCGTAACAGGTTACTTCCTGTTCCGGGGCAGAGGGAGCTGCAGCGAAGCGAAGTTTAGCAAACTTGGAGCAGGTGCATACCGCGGCACCCCCCCCCCCCCAGCGGCGTGCACCCGGGGGGGGGGGGGGTGTCATTTCGCTGGGGCGGGGGCGAAGGTGTCATTTAGCGGGGGGGGGGCACATTGGCGCTCCGCCCCGGGTGCCATCCAGGCCAGGAACGCCACTGCCTAAATGACCAGATGACCACCGGAATCGGGGATGACCACCCCTGACTCCCCCAGTGGTCACTAACCCCCTCCCACCCAAAAAAAAGAACTTTAAAAACTTTTTTTTTCCAGCCTGTATGCCAGCCTCAAATGTCATACCCAGCTCCGTCACAGCAGTATGCAGGTCCCTGGAGCAGTTGTTAGTGGGTGCAGTGGACTTCAGCCAGGTGGACCCAGGCTCATCCCCCCCTACCTGTTACACTTGTGGTGGTAAATGGGAGCCCTCCAAACCGCCCCCCAAAACCCACTGTTTCCACATCTAGGTGCCCCCCTTCAGCCATAAGTGCTATGGTAATGGTGTAGAGTTGTGGGGAGTGGGTTTTGGGGGGGATTTGGGGGGGGGGATCAGCACACAAGGGAAGGGAGCTATGGGATTCAGAGGTAGTTAACTTTTTTTTTTAATTGTTACAAGTGCCCCCTAGGGTGCCCGGTTGGTGTCCTGGCATTTGAGGGGGACCAGTGCACTACGAATCCTGGCCCCTCCCACGACCCAATGCCTTGGATTTGTTCGTTTTTAAGCTGGGCACCTTCAGTTTCCATTATCGCTGAAAAACGATACTGCCCAGCTCAAATCCGCACAAATCCGATGCATTTGACTGGCACAAACCGTATTATCGGAAAAAAGATGGACGCCCATTTTTTTCGAAAATACGGTTTGTCCCGCCCCTTCACATACCCGTTCTCGGAGATAGACACCCATGGAGATGGGCGCTCGCATTCGATTATGCCCCGCTATGTGTTTTATTAAGTTGCTCTAAATATTATTTATTATGTTTTATTTGCTTTTTATGTTTCAACAATTTTATTGACAAATTAACACTTCCATGAAACTTGGCTTTTATCAGAATAAATAACACATTATTATCACATCAATATATCCATAGCCCCTGTCATCTTTGCTTTTCTCATTTTCTCCCACCTTCCCCTCCCACCCCCTCCCTTGCATCCAATGAGTTGATGGTCATGGTATCGAAAAGCGGTAACATAAAATGATGAGTTCAAATACAAACATATCTTCAATGTTATCTTCCTATTATGTTTTTCCCCATCCCCCCCTCCCCATCCGAGCAGGTCTCGTACATTCTCTCATTATCTCCCCCTCCTTCCCTTTCCAAATTGTTACATACATAGTTATCCACTACAATTAACTTAATTGTTGTTACAGAGTATTGAGAATGAGACTGCTCCCTCTCTGGGCCATCCAATCCAAAAAGCATCCCCAAATTTTGAGAAAGCGCACTTTTCTTTTGTATGTTCCTTTCGCTTCTCTCACTTCCCAAGTCATCAGTTGGTGCACTTGATTGCGCCAATGCAAAAAGGTCAGTGGGTTTGCAGAAGTCCAGTGCTGTTATTTGCTCTTTTTATATGGTTTGAATTTATTTATTTTTATTAGTTATTACCCCTGAAGCAGCCTGTTTGAATAAATAAATAATACCACTATATAAATGCAACAATCTTTTAAGAGATCCTCAATTGTCCATAAGGATAATTACCTCCAGTGTAACTCTGTTATACCATAGACCTCAGTGGTGCCACTCACTGGTCTTTGATTTTAACACGGAAGCTGAGAAATGCCGTCGCCATTTAAAATAGGTAAAATTATGTAATTTTACAATTTTGGGGGGTTATTAGTAAGAACAGTAATGGGGTGGGGATATATATTAATCTCTGCCTTTACCATTCTAGGAGGTGTTCCTTGAAACAGCTCCATGGTGAAAGAGTCTATATTGGATAAAAAAAACCCCACAACTGACTGTGAATTCATCTTTGAGATGAGTATTTATAATAATTGTTAAATTTTCATTATAATAGAGCTATATGAGAATAATTGAACAAATAAGAATTGAAGTGCAAAATATTTACACCAAGGACCGATGAGGAGGTGGGTGCATAATTCTTGTTGGTGTAAAATGAAAGACCAGGTCTATGGTATAACAGAGTTACACTGGAGGTAATTATCATTATCCTATATAATAAAACGCACCTCCAACATTCTGAAGCTGACTGCATGGCTGAGGCATTCCTGCTCTCTGTATCCATCTCCTGAATTGACATCACGTACTTCCAGGTTCGTCACAAGCAGAAGTGACCAACCACACGAGGTTACTCGGCTTCAGAATGTTGGAGCAGTGGCGTAGCAAGGGGAGGGAGGGGCGGTCCGCCCCGGGTGTCAGCTCGGGAGGGGGGTGCTCCCTGCCAGCTCCCCCCCTCAGCGCATCGACACCCCCCGACCAGCTCCCACACCCTACCTTTAAAAAGAATATCGGAATCTGAGGCGAGGCGCAGCGCTTTGCGCCTGCCCGTAAAAGAAATGTGGACCGTCGGGCCTTCCCTCGCTCTATCTGTCTCACCCTCCGCTGACGCAACTTCCTATTTCCGCAAGGGCGGGACAGACAGAGCGAGAGAAGGCCCGACGGTCCACATTTCTTTTACATGAAGGGCAGGCGCGAGGGGCTGCGCCTCGCCTCGGATTCCGACATTCTTTTTAAAGGTAGGGTGCGGGAGCTGGTTGGGGGGGAGGGGGGTGTTGATGCGCCGAGGGGGGGGTGTCATCGTGCTGCACCCGGGGGAGTGCAACGGCGAACCGCCCCGCCCCAGGTGGCAGCCCCCCCTGCTACGCCACTGTGTTGGAGGTGCATTCTATTAAATAGGATTTGTCAGTTCCTTAAAGCACAGCCAGAGCTCAGCGTCCTGCATAGTAACGCTCAAACACCAGAGAGAGAGAGGGGGGGCCTGACACCAGAGAGAGGGAGGGAGGGGGGCCTGACACCAGAGAGGGGGGGAGGTATCTCTGTCACACACACTCTCTCTCTCTCTCTCTCTCACACACTCTCTCTCACAGTCAATGTCTTTCTCTCTCTCACTCTCACACACTGTCTCTCACACACTCTATGTCTCACACTGTATCACATTCACTCTCTCTGTGTCACACAGTCACTCACACACTCTCTTGGTCTCATACACTCAGTCTCACAGAGAGTCTGTGTCTCACACACATGCTCTCTGTCGCACACACTGTATCTGTGTGAAACACACTCTCTCTCACACTGTGTCTCACATACGCACTTGCACACACTCTCATTCACACACACACACACACACACACACACACACACACACACACACTCTCTCTCTCTCTCACAGACACAATCACACCCAGACTCACTCTCTCTCTCACACACACACACACTCGCACATTCACTCTCTCTCTCACACACAGTCACTCTCACATACACTCTCTCAAACATACACAATCCGAGGAAAACCTTGCTAGCACCCATTTCATTTGTGTCAGAAACGGGCCTTTTTTACTAGTGAATAAATAACACACCACCTCTGATCTTTTGGTCTGCTTGTTCTGTCTATTTCTGATTGTGGACCATTGCCTCTTTTTCTGTTTGCAAAATTAGCACATGGCCATTAATACAAAAACTAGGAAATGCCCCCATTTTTACCCAGCAGTAAAAATGGGCTTAGCATGCAGGGCACGCTAAGGCAAAACAAATTTGGGGCTCCTTTTACAAAGTCGAGCTAGCAATTAGCGTTGTGCCAAATGTGACAAAACCTATTCACTTCCTATGGGCTTTGTCGCATTTGGCGCTCAGTAATCACTACTATGGCTTTGTAAAAGGAGCCCTTTGTTTAGTTTCCTGGGTCGTCTGCAGCTTTTTTGTTTTATTAAGTTTGTTTTTATTAGAGCTGCATTTCTATAAAAATTTTTATTTGCGATTAACTGCACAATTAAAGGAAATTTATTTATTTTCCACTGCAGCTCCTTGTGACTCTAGGCAAGATACTTAACCCTCCACTGCCCCAGGTACACAATAAGTACCTGTATATAATGTGTAAACCACTTTGTAACCACAGAAAGGCGGTATCCCATTTCCTTTCCCTCCATTGCCTCAGATACAAAATAAGGGGCCCTTTTACTAAGCCACGTAGATGCCTACTCACACCCAACGCGCGTCAATTTTGAGTTACCGCCCGGCTACCGCTTGGCCCTTGCAGTAATTTCATTTTTGACACATGTCCGCTATGCGCTCCGTAAAATATTGTTATTTTCTGGTACACGGGTGGTAATTGGGCGGTAATCAGCATTTTACACACGTAGACCATTACTGCCCGGTTACCGCTTGAGACCTTACCACTAGGTTAATGGCTGGCAGTAAGGTCTCAGATCCAAAATGGACATGCAGCAATTTTCATTTTGCCACACGCCCATGTTTGGCAAAATTTTTTAAAAAGGGCATTTTTTACAGATGCGCTGAAAAATGATTCTGCGCGCACCCAAAACCCACGTCTACACAACCGCAGGCCATTTTTCAGTGCATCTTTGTAAAAGGGACCTTAAGTATCTGTATATGATGTGTAAACTGCTTGATTATAACCACTGAAATGCAGTATATCAAATCTCATCCCCCTTCCCTTTCCTAAAGGACTGATAATCTTCCTCCCTCAGATCCAACATCTCTCCCTTTCACTTCCTTCCTTCCAACTTCTCTTCCCCCATTATCTCTCTTTCTTTCCTGGGGTCCATTTCTCTCTCTCCCATGGTCCAGCACCTCTCTCTCCCCTCTACCCCCATGAGCAGCAACACAAACCTGGTGTGGTGAGCAACTCTTAGCTCTTCTCACCACCACCATGGAAGCTATGGCTGAGTTCACCACCTCGGTTATAGCTTCCACGGGTGACCTCTCCAGTTCTGCTTGCAGGTCTGAAGCTCACCCCCCCCCCCCCCCCAATTTTATTTTAGGGCACAACTGGACAAGAACACTGACGCAATAGGAAACAAACCCAGAGGCAGGGCAGAAACGCTCAAGCTTACTGAGCTAGTTTCTGTTGGGCTAAACAAAGAACTACAGAAATACAAGACACAGCTAGGCAACAGACGGCTATATCAGACTTTCAAGAGGGCAGAATAGCTCCTCCTGGAAGATGACTGTCTCCCCCCTCAAAGGTCACAGTTTGAAGGCTTGCTTCTGCACAATAGCTATTAACGATGGAAAAAATGCTGAAATCTAATCCTGGAAAGGGTTTGGGGGTTTTCCTGTCTTTTCAGGTTAGACAAATTTAGCTGAATTCTTCTATCAGCTTTTTAATTTAGATGACTGAGTCAGTCTTTCAGTACCTTTACTCTGACTGGTTCATTCCGTCACCGGGTCCCTAGCAGGGACTCTTGAGACTTGAATACTGGATTAAAACAAGACAAGAAACAGGATACCGTGAGCAATCTTCATTCTTATCTTGTTCTAGTCTAGTATTCAAGCCTCAGGAGAATAGCACTGAAGCAACAGGAAATAAGCCCACAGATGGGGGAGAAATAATCAAACCTGCCTTGAACTAGTTCCTGCGGTGTCAATCAGAAAGCAGAAATTAAGAGGATCAGAAATACAAGACACAGCTAGGACTGGGCTGTCTATAGAAGACTCACAAGAGGCAGAGTAGCTCCTGCTGGAAGGCTTACCAAGATACTGTCTGTGACTTGGACATATCTTAGGTATAATCTTTTTAAGTATTTAGAAAACCATACAAAGGAATAGAAAGAAAACTGCATATATACCAACAAGACAGATTAAAAAAAACCATTTCAATATGACTGAATCATAATAGGAGGAGGAAATATGTAGCTTCGGATCTTATAGTCACCTATCTCCAAGAAAACAGCCTATACCATCCCTAACTACCAATCTTTCCCTCCCTTCCCTCCTTCGTCACACTAGCCCCCTCCACCCCCAATCACCACCACAGGGTTGTGCACAAAGAGCCTGTGTTCGCAGTTCGCAAGCATAAGTTATTAAGGACCAGACTATGGATACATGGTGGAAGAACTTGTATATTGGGTTCCCAGATTGACCAGAACCATTTTTGATGTTTAACAGTAAAGTTTGCATCACGTGCCTCCTACAGCATTAAAGCATGAAACACATTACACCACTGCCAAAAAGATGGTGGGTAATCTTGGATCCAGTTCTGCATAATACATTTTTTTCCCAGCACACTAGCCTAATACAATTAAAAAATTCCCCCCCTTAGAAAGGGGACTACAATGTAATTACCATCACGCAATGTCCATCCTGCATCGAGAGACTATCTACTTCTCCATTTTCCAAATTGTAAGAATCTCCGTTACAAATCAATTCATGATGCCAGTTTCTCATACCTAGCTACTAAGTAATGGGATTCCCTTCCAAAGTCAATTAGGCATGTTTTTGATTACCTAAAATTTCATAAATCGTTGAAAACATTTTTATTTAGTGAATTCCTTGCCACTGTTGACCATTGTAATTCTCTTTGGGGTCCATTTACTAAGGTGCGCCGAAAAGTGGCCTGCATTGGCATAGAAGCATGTATTCGATGCACGCAGGTTCATTTTTCAGCGCACCTGCAAAAAGGCCTTTTTTTGGCTGAAAATGGACATGCAGCAAAATGAAAATTGGCGTGCGTTCATTTTGGGCCTGAGTCATTACCGCCACCCACTGACTTAGTGCTAAGGTCTCACGTGTTAACCGGGTGATAATCATCAGCGTGAATACTATGCCGATTAGCTAAAGGCTAAAGAGTTGGCGTTCCTGAAAACAAGAAAAACTCAAGAAGAGGAACACGGATGAAACTGAAAGAAGCCAAGAGGGAGATACGTCTGGCGAAAGCACAAGCGGAAGAACAAATAGCTAGAAATGTAAGAAGGGGTGATAAAAATTTCTTCATATTAGTGAAAGGAGAAAGACTAAAAAGGGAATTGTGAGACTGAAAGATGCTGCGAACCGCTACATAGATAATGATGAAGAAAAAGCAAATTTGCTAAACAGACACTTTTGTTCTGTTTTCACAGAAGAAAATCCTGGAGAAGGGCCACGAGTGACTGGCAAAAGTACATATGAGAATGGAGTGGATAAAGCACCGTTCACGGAAGAGAG
Organism: Microcaecilia unicolor; assembly: GCF_901765095.1. Taxonomy (NCBI): domain Eukaryota; kingdom Metazoa; phylum Chordata; class Amphibia; order Gymnophiona; family Siphonopidae; genus Microcaecilia; species Microcaecilia unicolor. The sequence goes on from NC_044039.1 coordinate 97,658,043, forward strand.
TGTGTATGAACAACTTGAAAATCTAAAGGTGGACAAAGCCATGGGACCGGAGTTTATCTTTGTTGGGCAGACTGGAGAATTCCTTTATTAAATGAAAGCGGAAAATCAAAATTCAATACATTACATTGTGCAGTTATTATTTATTTATTTATTTATTGCATTTGTATCCCACATTTTCCCACCTTTTTGAGGGTTCAGTGTGGCTTACAATAAGAAATGAATGATGGAAGTACAATTTGTTACAGATTGGTTATGGATTACATTGTGCAGAATTATGCGAGACAATCGAAGTGTCGTTAAGGAGTGCAACAATGGAACACAAACATTGAACATTGGAAGGAGACAATGGGAGCTTGAAGGGCAATATTAAGGCGTAAAGACATATGGTATACATATTTCTGTGAGTAAAGGTATGAGTGATGTGGGATTACGGGGATGAGAGTTCAGAAGTGGATTTATAGTGCATTACTAAACAGTAAGTGTGGATTTTATGTGCTTTGGCTCTTTCCGTAAATTTTTTCAAAAAGATGGGTCTTCAATGATCTGCGGAAGGAAGTTTGCTCGTGGATTGTTCTTAAGTTGCGCGGCAACCTCTATACTTTTATACAAAAATGCAACCTCTATACTTTTATACAAAAATGCAAAATTTACCCAAAAAACAGTCCCCCCCCCTCAAACATTCAACTCAACTTCAAGCGTACATGCTTCCACCAAACCTCAAAGGTCTTTACCCCCACCTCCACCCGTTCCCATCGGGCCACTTCCTGGACAGCTCGGACAACGTACCAGGAGACCTGCTCAGCAGACCTGCACTCCTGGCCCAGGGACACCCCGCAGCGAGCCATCCATAGGCAGTATCTGATGATAACTGAGATTAGAAAGGCGGTACCTGGCTCTAGCCGCCCCGTCTCCCCCTGCCTCCCATACACCCAGTCCGCATAGGTGTAGGACGTGAAGCTGGGGATGGCCAGCAAGGCAGCCACTCTCCGGCAAACCGCTACGGAGAATGGACACTCCCTCAGGAAGTGGTCCATGGTCTCCAGCCGGCCAGCACACTCCCCCCTCGGGCAGTCTCTGTCCTGCTGGTTCCTACACCGAAGGTTTGCCCTAACATACAACCTGCCATGTAGGGACAGCCAGGCAATGTCCCTGTACTTGTGTGGGATGCGTTTGGACGAAATAAAACGCAGGCCCTGCCTCAGCAGGGGCTCTGGAGCATCCCTAAGAGCCAGGGGAGAGGAGAAGCATTGGGAGCGAACCCGCTCCACCCAGATCTCCCTCTGCCCTGCCCTAACTTCCTCCCATGTAATGTCCCACAGCCGAACCAGCTTTACCAAGGATTTGTAGTAGCCTACCCCCTCCGGGAAACCCTTCCGCAACCATCCCACCCTACCTCCCCCCAACCAAGGACCCCAAAATCCCTCCCACCACTGGACAACACTGTGTACCCATCCTGGGGCATCCGGACCCCCCGCCCGCCCCAGGTTAAACTGGATGAAGAGGGAGGAGAATAGCAAGACCGGGTTTACCATTCCCACCCCCCTTCCTCCCGCGACCGGTAAGTAATATTACGTCTAATCGGGTTCATCCTGTTCCGCCACAGGAGTTGAAAGAACACGCTGTAAATTGCCATGAAACAGTGTTCCGGCAGGAGACAGATGTAGCTCAGGAAGAGGAACATGGGGACCACCTGGCTCTTCAGCAACCGGACCCGGTCCTCCATGGGCATCCGCCACCCCTTCCAGCGGTCCACCTTCTCCCTCACCTCCGCTATCCTTTGTTCCCAATTCTCCCGCCCGTAATCCCCTCCCCCAAAATACACTCCCAAAACCCTCATTTTCTCTATCTCATCCGGGAACCCACCCCCTAAATTAAACCGTTGTCCCTCCGGCCCCACCCACAAGCTGGTGCTCTTGCCCAGGTTTACCCGAGACCCCGAAGCCTGGGAGTATTCTGCAAGGGTCTCCCACAGCCTCCTCCCCTCCCTGCGATCCGCCACCCAGACGGTGACATCGTCCGCATAGGCGATGACTCGCAACACATTCCCTTTGCCTACCTCCACCCCTCTGAGCCGTCCCCCCCCCCCCCCCTTTCCAGCCTCCTCACCAGCGGATCAATGGCGAAAGCATACAGCAGGGGGCTCAACGGGCACCCCTGCCGCACTCCCGCCGAGATCCCCACCTCTGCCCCCCTCCATCCATTCACCAGGGGAAAGAATCGCGCCCCCGCATACAATAACTGCAGTTATTCCCCCGGGAATCCATAGTGGTCTAGGACCTTCCATAAAAAGCCCCACTGCACTCGGTCGAAAGCCTTGTCCTGGTCCAAGGCCACCACCAGCCTGCCCTCTCCCACCCGACTACGTTCCAGGCCCTCCCTCACCCAGGCCACTGCCTCCAGCACCCACCTTCCCGGGACCCCACACCCCTGCGGGGCCGCCAGCACTTCCCCAGAGATCTTCCTCATGCGGGCAAGGAGCTGGTCGGTGTTCAGAAGTGCAATCAGCCGCCAATTTGCCACATCCTGGGGGTCCTTGCCTTTGCTAAGAAGGACCAAAGCTGATGCCCCCATCGACTCAGGCAAGGATCCCCCTGTTCGTGCTGCCTCCCAGATTGCCAACAAGACCGGCGCCAACTGATCCCTAAACCGCTGGTAGAACTCTGCCGGGAGTCCGTCTGACCCCGGCGCCGTCCTGCGCCGCAAGCCCCGATGGCCTCCTGTACCTCCCACAGCGTCCACGGCCGCAGCAAGGCCCGAAGATGAGGCCCCCCCTTACCCACCCCTGGGGTTTCCTCAATGTACCTCGCCATGGCCTCCTCGCCCAACCGTTGGTCCAAAAAGACCCGCCCAAAGTGGGTCCCCACCACCTGCAAGATACCTTCCCTAGACTGCTGGAGCGTCCCCCCCTCATCCCTTAACCCCTCTACCACCCTCCTCTCCCTTCTTTCCTTACAGCAGTCATACGGGTTCGGGCTGAGCAGCTTCCCGAAGTCCCGCTCATAGACGAGGGAAGAGTACCGATTGTATTGTACCCGTTCCACCTCCTGCTGCAAGGCCTCAATGTCCTCCCTCCTCCCTCCCCTGGAAATCAAATTGTCCCTTCGCTTCCTCAGAGCAGTTCCTAGCTGGGTGACCTCCCTCCCCTGCCTCCTTGCCTGACGGAGAAAGAACCCCCTGGTGCGGTGTTTCAAAACTTCCCATCAGTCCCCTAGGGAAGGGAAGACACCCTGAATGGATACCTGGTCTGCCAGAAACTCCAGATACTCCTGGTACAACACCCCCTCCCTCAACCATTTCTGATTTAAACGCCACAATCCTTTCCCCAATCCGTGAATCCCCCCGCCCCCCAGCTCGACCAGCACCATCTTGTGGTCTGAGAAATCAACCTCTACCACCCTTGGTGCCTTCCCACGCGCCCCTCCCCGAACTAAAAACCGGTCGACTCTACTTCCACAAGTGCCCCGGGCTAAAGTGAAACCCTGCGTCCCACAACCAAACTCTATGTGCGCGTCCACCAATCCCGCTCCCTTCATGATCCCTGATAGTTGTACCCCATCGTAACCTACTTGCACCGCCCTCCCCCCCATCCTCCTTCCTCAGGATTGTGTTAAAATCCCCCCCCCCCACACCAGCTGCCGTGAGGTGTAAAGGTACGGCCGAATTTTCCCAAACAGTTCCGCCCTTACCCGTTTGCTTTGCGGCCCGTACTACTACTACTACTATTTAGCATTTCTATAGCGCTACAAGGCGTACGCAGCGCTGCACAAACATAGAAGAAAGACAGTCCCTGCTCAAAGAGCTTACAATCTAATAGACAAAAAATAAATAAAGTAAGCAAATCAAATCAATTAATGCGAACGGGAAGGAAGAGAGGAGGGTAGGTGGAGGCGAGTGGTTACAAGTGTTTACGAGTCAAAAGCAATGTTAAAGAGGTGGGCTTTCAGTCTAGATTTAAAGGTGGCCAAGGATGGGGCAAGATGTAGGGGCTCAGGAAGTTTATTCCAGGCGTAGGGTGCAGCGAGACAGAAGGCACGAAGTCTGGAGTTGGCAGTACTGGAGAAGGGAACAGATAAGAAGGATTTATCCATGGAGCGGAGTGCACGGGAAGGGGTGTAGGGAAGGACGAGTGTGGAGAGATACTGGGGAGCAGCAGAGTGAGTACATTTATAGGTTAGTAGAAGAAGTTTGAACAGGATGCGAAAACGGATAGGGAGCCAGTGAAGGGTCTTGAGGAGAGGGGTAGTATGAGTAAAGCGACCCTGGCGGAAGATGAGACGGGCAGCAGAGTTTTGAACCAACTGGAGAGGGGAGAGGTGACTAAGTGGGAGGCCAGCAAGAAGCAGATTGCAGTAGTCTAAACGAGAGGTGACAAGGGTGTGGATGAGGGTTTTGGTAGAGTGGATGTTAATCACCCGCAAAGCCATCCCCCGCAATCTCACATTTAACACTAGACACCTCCCAATTCCCAGCTCCACCACCCTCTGGATCTCTACTTTAAAGGTTTTGAAGCGGATGCCTATTTCCCCCATACCGTTCCCCTGCCAGACCCCAAATAGAGGGCCCCCATCTCCAGGCCTGCTTTGCCCGCCGAACCTCCTCCAGCGTTCGCAGCCTGGTCTCCTGCAGAAGAAAACAGTCCGCCGCCACGGCAGAGAGGCCATCGAACGCCAAGCATCTCGTCCTCTGGGAGGCGACACTAGCCACATTAAGTGTGGCGAATGTTAACAGCAGTCCCGCCATCATTGTGCCGTTCCATACCCCCCGCCCTCCTGGCTACCTTCCCTCTGCTCCACACTACCTCCAGGGATCCCTTCCCCTCCCCTTCCTCCTCCGCCCAGTCCCGGACCCCTAGCTGAAAAAGCCCCCCCCCCTTCCTTACTTTCTTCCTCCCCTTCTTCCTCTTTTCTTCGCCCACCTCCCTCCCTCCTTGGGAGTCGTCCACCGACCCTCCCCCCTCTCCCCCTTCTCCCTTCCCTTCTTCGACCCCCTCCGTCAATCCTGCCTCCAGCCCATCCTCCCTCCCCTCTCTTGCCTTCATCACTGCCTCCTGTCCTACCCTCCTTTTCTCCCCCACCCTCCCTTCAGCCCCCCCCAATCAGCCCCCCACCTCCCCGACCTCCTCCACTACCATTTCCTCCTCTTCGTCCCTCAAAGCATGCTCCCTCTTCTTCTTCTTCCTTTTACCCGCTGTTCCCTTTTCAGCCTCTGCCATGTTTTCCAACCCATCCTCTCCTTCCTCTCCTGCCAGTTCCTCACCCCCTCCCTCATCTTCCAATCCCCTAAATCTGTTCTCTACTTCTATCCCCATTCCTGCCCCCCTCCCCCTTCCTCCCGTACCCCTGTCCCCTTCCATTGTTTTTTTGACACCCGTGTCCAACCCTCATCTGCCCCTTCCTGCCGCTTCCGCCCTTCCCCCAACCCCTCCCCCCTACCTCCCACTCCCTGTCCCTCCGCAGCCCCTCCCCCCCACCCCGGGAACCTGCTCTCGCCCTTCATCCCCTCCCCCCCTGAACTGGACCGCCCCCTCCCATGTCCTCCTCTCCCCCGTTATGGGAGGCCCAAGGGCAAGCTCTGAATGCATGCCCCAGACCCCCACACAAATTACACCGGATAGATGCACAAGACTCCGTAGAATGCTCCTTAGACCCGCACTTCCCACACTGCCGTACTGGGCACGACACAAGAAAGGAGGGTTTGGACTCCAAACATTAGTCAAAAATGTATTAAAATTAGTCCAGTAAACATATCACCTTACTTCAATTTTCTATATTTATTAACACAGCTACCACACTACTTCATCCTAAACTAAAAATAAAATTCATTTTTTCCTACCTTTGTGGTCTGGCTGTTTACTGTTTCTAATTGTGTTGGTCCCAGTCTCTTGTTTCTTCTTTCCTTTAACTTTCCCCCCTTTCCATCCAGCGGCTACCCGCTCTCTCCCCCCTTTCCTTCCAGTATCTGCCGCCTCTCTCCCCCTTTCCTTCCAGCGTCTGCCCCCTCTCTCCCCCCTTTCCTTCCAGCATCTGCCCCCTCTCTTCCCTCTTCCCATAGCGTCTATTTTCTCCATCCATGTGTTGTTTTTCTCTTTTCCCTTTCCCTCATCTGTCAGTATGCATCTCCTTCCTCTTTCTTCACTCCCCTCCATCCATATGCAACTCATTCCTCTCTCTTCCCTCTCCTTCATCCATGTCCACCATTTTTCCTCTCTCTTCATCCCTCCATCCATGTTCATCTCACTTCCTCTCTTCCCTCCCTCCATCCATGTCCAGCATTTTTCCTCTCTCCCCTCCATCCATGTGCATCTCCTCCTGTCTTCCCTCCTCTCTGTCCATCGCCAGCATTTCTCCTCTCTCCCCTCCATCCAAGTGCATCTCCTCCTGTCTTCCCTCCCCTCCATCCATGTCCAGCATTTCTCCTCTCTCCCCGCCATCCATGTGCATTTCCTCCTGTCCTCCCTTCCCTCCATCCATGTCCTGCATTTCTCCTCTCCCCTCCATGTGCATCTACTTCCTGTCTTTCCTCCACTCCATATCCAGCATTTCTCCTCTCTCCCCTCCGTCCATGTGCATCTCCTTCCTGTCTTTCCTCTCTTCCATCCATATGCAGCATTTCTCCTGCCCTCCCCTGCATCCATGTACAACAACTCTCATCTCTCCCCTGCCCTACCCTCCATCCATGTCCAGCAACTCTCCTCTCTCCCCTGCATCCATGTTCAGCAACTCTCCACTCTTCCATGCCCTCCCCTGCATCCATTTTCAGCGATTTCTCCCCTCTTCCCTGCCCTCCCCTGCATCCATGTCAGCGATTTCTCCCCTCTTCCCTGCCCCTGCATCCATGTCAGCGATTTCTCACCTCTTCCCTGCCCTCCCCTGCATCCATGTCAGCGATTCCTCCCCTCTTCCCTGCCCCCTGCATCCATGCTCAGTGATTTCTCCCCTCTTCCCTGCCCCCTGCAGGTTCAGTGATTTCTCCCCTCTTCCCTGCCCCCTGCATCCATGTTCAGCGATCTCTCCCCTCTTCCCTGTCCCCTGCCCTACCTCTTAAAACTCATTTTACCTGACTGAACGGCAGTGAAAGAAGCAGAGTACAGCCGGCTCGTCTTGCTTTCTCCTTCCCTCTCAGCGTCCCGCCATTGCATAACCAGGAAATGAGGGTGGGACCACAGCTCAGCTGAGAGGGAAGGAGAAAGCAAGACGAGCCGGCTTCTTTCACTGCCGTTCAGTCAGGTAAAATGAGTTTTAAGCACTGGCTGGGCGGCAGGAAAGCAGGAGGGCAGGTTTCAAAATATTGGGGGTGCTCGAGCACCCACGGAGTCGGCGCCTATGTGTGTGGTTAGGGATCAGAGGAAGTAAGACCAGAGAAAAAATTCCTGTTCTAAATATTTTACACATGGCATCTTTCTGGCTACCTTTTGACCGAATGACACCATTAACTTACAGGAACTGAGTAAATCCGGAACTCAAATTCAGGTGCTTGTATGGAGAGTTTTGGATGTTACTATAGATAGAGATATTTAAAACAAAAATAAAATCCTGAGTGGAATACGGGAGAATTGCTGTCAACCTTTGATGCTCAAATGGCTACAGGGAACTGTGTACGTAGCCACATTAACTCTTCATGCTGGAATTACCATAGTGATTGTGCAAAATAGCGATGATCTTCTAGATGCTGGAACAGCCATATAGGCTTGTGCTCGCATGTGTACAAAGATGGGTTCTAGGCTTGAAAACAGAACAGATTAGCCTAGGTTCACAACAAGCAAAAATAATCTTTATTTAAAACAGACACCCCCCCCCCCCCCCCAAATAAACAAAAAGCAATGCCTGGCTTACCTTTGCAAGCTTCAAACTCTGCAAAAGCAATACTGGACAGTCTTAACTTTATCTTGACACGATTCCCCTCCCAGTAAGGGACTGTTTGCTTCATCCTAGGACCTGCATTTATTCTAGATTCCACAGCTATCTTTTTTTTAAATTAATGGAGTTGCCAATACATTAGCATGTTCAGTGTAAGTAGCTATTGATGGTTTATAATCTTTGCAGGGACTTGGAGCTCCCATCACAAGATCATTATTGATACCACATTCATCTGTACAATTAACATATATTAGCTCCTTTTCCTCTTTTTGAGATACCTCCAGTTACAGCTGTTAGATGGGTAAAGTCTTATGACAGAGTTTAAAAAAAAATCTGCCTAGAACAGTGTGAATTAGTAGACTATAAATGCTGGTAATAAATAAACAAATAATAACATTAAGGAAAATGTGGGTTGCTGTGGCCTCTAGGATGAACCAGGGATCTCTACTGTATGCTCCTTCACACACCTTCCCTCTTAGCCAAGTTTTTCTTTGTTGAGTGTCTGCCTCTCCCAAAGTCACTTTTCCAAAAAGGAAGTCTGCATACTTGTGTTTTTTTTTTTCCTGCCCTATACAGTATAGGTGAAGGGTTGGAGGCTCAGGAACCAGAAGATTACAGAACACTGATAATGGTCTATTTTCAGCTACCTATTTGAGTGCCTGACGGTCCATCGGGGGGAAGTGGGGCCTCGCCTCATAATAGCAGAATGTATCCAATGCCCACTTTATAACCAGTGTCTACTGCTAAATTACCAACTGCTATTTCCCATTGAGAGTAGTTTTTAGCTTATAAATTCAAGTTTATTGGTATTTGATATACTTCCTAATGAGTAATCTTTCGGAGTGGTATACAATAAAATGAAATAGATTTGCCTGACTCCCTCCCTTGGGCCAGAAATGCTTCCATACCCATTTCTGAGGAATCCATCTGCACTAGAAAAGAACAATTAAATTTAGGGTTCATCAGAACTATCTCTGAGAACAGGGCCTTCGCCTACTCTTGAAATGCTTCTTTCAATTTTGATGACCACAATACTTTTGACCATGCAGTTTCATCCTGCTTCTTTGGACTTGAAGCTGAAATGGAACCAGAGCTGGGATGTAGCCCCATGAGCCTTCAATGACAAAATTTTCCCATATTCTATATTCCCTCCCAAACTACTTTCAGTCCAGTCATTGCAGCGATATTCCTCTGTTGGGAACATTCACCGGGGCTCCTTCTATAATGCTGCAAATATGGGGGCCCTAAATTCAACCACTATGAATCACCATTGCACAGCTACTGATTGCCTCCCCACACCTCACCCCAGAGACTGTAAATGTTACCTCTGTAGCATCTTTAGCTCTGGTTGATCTGAGCAGCAGAAACCTAAGCTGGGTATCAAAATCTAGGTTTCTCCACATTGCTGTAAACGGCACATCCACTGAGCCAACAGGCCAGCTCTTCTTACTGTTACTGCTCAGGCAAAATGGCTTGTGAAGCTTGAACTGCGCTTCCACCATGAGCTTGGAAGTATCAGGTTATATCACGAGATGAGAGAACACAGCCTGCATAAAGCAATTTATGATCTCTCAGAAATGTTTAAGAGAATATAGGTAGGAGTCTTACTAGAAGCTAGAATAGGCATTAGCAGAAAAAATGGCAGAGAAGAAATGTAGAAAAAAAATGCACTGACACTCCTTAACTTTGGGTAAGTCATTTAGGGCCCGTTTACCAAGATGCGGTAAAAGGAGAACTACGTGGCGTCGGTGCGTGGATTTGCCACAGTGGGTAAAAGGTTTTAAAAAAATAAAAAGGAAATGGCTGTGCGGTAATGTAAACACTGAGCGGCCATTTCCTTGGAGAGCCGTTACCGCCACTTAAGAGGCGGTAAGGACTCCCAAGCCAACCTGGCGGTAACCGGGCAGCACACAGCCCTGCCCAATGACTGCTGAGTAAGCCTCTGGTGCTAAAATTTTTAAAAAATATTTCAAGCACTGGAAATGGCGCACGGAGCCTTACCAGTATTACCACTTAAGGTTGATCTAGTCTTTCTTTTCGTCCACCCTATTCCAGTGCACATTCAAAACAGATCGACAGTTCCCAGAATGCAACAGAAAGAAAGTCAGGCTTGTAAAGACTGTCAAGCTAATTTGGTTCAAAAACAAATCAATAAATGTAAAATCCAAAACACAGAAAGAGGAGGATAGTTCTTCTCTGAAATAGAGGAAAGATATCAGGAAAAATTTTTTGCTGTGTTAGAGAAACAGAAGTCAACAAACCAGCAGCAGGTGATCAATTTTTATTGGACTAACAATGCAATTCTGACTAATTTTCGAAGGCTAAGCTCCCTTTATTAGGCCAAAATAAAAAAGGAGTGTAGCCCACAAAAGTGTAAGTCAGAGACATATTAAGTTAATCCAATAATATGAAAGAAAGATGAAAGATATTAACTTACACCACAATCCTCTTCTGAAACAGAGGGCAGTCCAAAGTGAAGGTCTCGTACTCCCCGCCTTCTCCACAAACATGCACACCATACTTTCTTGAGAGCTGAAACAAATCAGGGTGTAGGAGTGAAAGATTTCCTGTCTGGACAAGTTATCCTGATACTTTCTTTAGAGTTGCCAGTCATACTATCACCTGACTTCATACCTCCTCCTCCTTCCCAGAAATTATGTATCACAAGCCATCCCATTAAGTGGTCCAAGAATGAGTAGAGGTGTAGTGTAGTAGTTAAAGCAGCAGGCTGAGAACCAGAAAAGCTAGGGTTCAAATCTTGCTGCCTCTGCTTATGACCTTGTCACTTAACCCTCCATTGTCTCAGGTACAAAATTAGGTTGTAAGCCCTCCATAGCAGATGGAAGCCTTCAAGCTCTCCTTTTTCCTTCTTAAGGGTTAAAAGGTTTTTGAACATTGATGTAAGTTGTGATAATTTTTGAAGGTGTGGTTTTTAGTATTTAATTTATAGTTTAGACCTTTACCTCTCCAGTTCCTATTTTTCTGAGAGAAATTGTTAAATGAACGTTTGGATCGTCCCCTCATCCATCAATTCTCTGCAACTTGTCAAGTTATGACCCTATAATCATTTACCCAACTACAATTTGGTTTTCTTTCTTCATTATGGAAGTTGTTACATAGTCCAAGCATTAGAAATGTACTGTTAAGCTACCCTGCATGCCTAGTTGCAAAGTGCAGAATTGTAAAATATATCCTCTTTAGATGACAGGTGCTGTAAGTTATTGCCAGAAGTAAATCACTTTGACACAAATTTGTTTTGATGAATGAAATTTAGTAGTGTAACATAACATAATGTAAAATGGACAATGGATTTAGTTTTGCTCCCTCATACTGCCCAACTATAGCAAAACTCTAATTTGCAAGAAAGACACTAGGGGCCTGATATTCAGACCATAGGAGGTAGCCAGGCTGCCTCTCCACGTACACAGTTACACATCTCACTGTTACTCCCTCATATTGTATGGTGAGCCCTCCAAAACCCACCAAAACTTTACTGTACCACTACAATAGCCCTTCACCTATATGTGGGTATAGTAGGTATTTAGTGGGTTTTAGAGGGCTCACGCTTCTCACCACAAGTTAATAGTTAGAGTGAGATATGGGCCTGGGACCCCTTCTCCACAGTATATTGCACCAACCACTAGGCTACTCCAGGGACCTGCTTGCTGTTCTAATAGGATTGGCCATAACATCTGAAGCTGTCATAGAAGCTGGTATATACTGTTTCTTTCACAACTTTGGGGGTGGGGAGAGGGGGGGTGGGGGTCATCCCTTAATTACTCCAGTGGTTATCTGGTCATTTAGGGCACCTTTTTGTGACTTAGTCGTGATTGAAACAGGTCTAGACCAAAACGTCTTTTAGCCCTGGACGTTTTTGTTTTTGTTCCATTGTGACAGAAAAATGTCCAAGTTTTGGGAACGCCCAAATCTACTACTACTACTACTTAGCATTTCTATAGCGCTGCCAGGGTTACGCAGCGCTGTACAAGTTTAGACAAGGGGAAGGACAGTCCCTGCTCAAGAGAGCTTACAATCTAAAGGTAATAAGCTATGTAGTTAGTGTAGGTATCAGGAATGGGGAAGGTGGGTAGGCGCCAAAAGCAAGGGAGAAGAGATGGGCCTTGAGTAAGGACTTGAAAATGGGCAGGGAGGGTGCACGGCGTATGGGCTCAGGAAGTCTGTTCCAGGCAAAAGGCATAAGGTGATCCAACATGCCCTCTTTTGATTTGGATGCACTGCAAACAAACAATACAGAAAATCATCTTTAAAATGGGCCTTGAAAATTGCGATTTGGACATTATGGCAAAAAAAAAAAATGTTCTGCTGCTTTGTGCCGCTTTTTGGCCATTTTTCGGTGTTGAAAATGCACCCCTTAGTATACTTTGGAGTACCATGTACTTTGTGTGTCTAAGTGCTTTGAAAATGAGGCCCATAGTAAGCTTTCACAACTCTGCACAGTATTTCAGGATTCTGCATGTTATTTCTAATACTCAGTCAAGTGGACTTGGATTATCAATTTATATAGCAGTTTTTGAGTATTATATATTTATTTTTAGGGCTTCATATGGTACTCATTATTACACTGGTCTTCATTAGCACTGCACAGCTGATCATATGGTGGCCTCTGTGATGTCGTTAGTGACGCAATGCTTTCTGCTTTACTTACTGAGACAATGCGCATGTGTCTGGTTTCACTTTTGGCATTTATTTTCTACCGACGGCAATTTTTACGCAATGTTAATGATAAGGCAGACAATTTTACTGCTCAGTAAGTCCGAATGATTGGTTTGATTGTGAAAGGAAAGGATTATGTTTTGAACACACTGCTTTCACCAATATTTTTGTGATTTGATTATATATTGAGGTTTTTTCCCTTCAGCTCATTTGTTGACCATATACAATTGATCTTGGACATGATTAGTCTGTTACAGTAAGCAAACAAAGGACATTGAGCTCTGACACGTTGTGCTGCTAAAAACTCTATTTAGATATAAATACTCTTCTTTTTAAAGTTTTTGCTGAACAATAATGCATGAGAGAAAGTTTCACTTTTATGACTATTTATGAATAGTCTTTTTCTCTTTGGTTATAGCTGGTTTAGTGTCTATTTATGGATTGCTCACATTAGCCGACACAATTAATTTATTATATTTTTCACTGGTTCCTCACAGTACCTTCAAATTCTAATTGCACAACTTCATTGTGATGATTCATTGTATCATAGGATTCACAGTTTTTCTGCATTTTGAGGTTGATTAAGACTCGCTATTCTAAATGATGGTCTGCTGAACACTGTGTCACAGCTTCTGTCTTTTTCTTGTTATGTTTTTGTCTCATTATGTTTCCCATGATTTATTTTCTATACTTTTCTGTTTAGCTCTTTAGAGGCTGACCTGCATGATTCATTAAGGAGTACTACATATATTTTTTGGTAAGATAGGCAGCACTATTTACAGTGGTAATATCCAAGGTGCCTTAGTATGTTCTCTCTTTTTGCAATTATATAGATGTCATTGTTATTGCTCATTTTTTATTGATTAAGTTATATTTTAACAAACATACAAGTTCTATTATCTATGATGTTTATCTTAATGCTAGTAAAAAAGGCCGGTTTCTGTTTTAAAGGAAATGGGCGCTAGCAAGGTTTTCCTCGGAGTGTGTATGTTTGAGAGAGTGTGTGTGACAGTGACTGTGTGAGAGAGAGTGAATGTGCGAGTGTGTGTGTGTGACAGAGAGTGAGACTGGGTGCGAGTGTGTGTTTGAGAATGAGAGTATGTGCCAGGGTCCCCCCTCCCTCCCAGTTCCAGGGTGACTGCCCCCCCAGTCTGTCTCCCAGTTGCAGGGTCCCCCCCTCCGTCCCAGTTGCAGGGGGGGTCCCCCTCCCTCCCTTTTTCCCAGTCGCCCTCCTCCCCTCCCCCCCTCCCTGCATCCGTCCCCCCTCCCTCCCTCAATTTAAAAATGACAGTGTGAAACAGCAGCTCCTAGTTTTGATTGTTTTTTAGTGTATACGAATGATGGCTATGTAGGGGAGTGGAAACAGAGATTAACCAATGTGATTCCTTGCTTACCTCCCCTCCCTCCCTTTTTCCCCATTTGCAGGGTCTCCCCTTCCCCCCCTTAATGTAAAAACGACAGTGTGAAGCAGCAGCTCCTAGTTTTGGTTGTTTTTTTAGTGTATACGAAGGATGGCTACGTAGGGGAGTGGAAACAGAGATTAACCAATGTGATTCCTTGCTTACCTCCCCTCCCTCCCTTTTTCCCCCATTTGCAGGGTCCCCCCTTCCCCCCTCCCCCCTCCCTCCCTCAATGTAAAAACGACAGTGTGAAGCAGCAGCTCCTAGTTTTGGTTGTTTTTTAGTGTATAGGAATGACGGCTGCATAGGGGAGTGGAAACAGAGATCAGCCAATGTGCTTCCTTGCTTACCTCGCCGTCTCGCTGCCCTCCCTCTTCGTCGTCTCCGACGGTCGGACCCACTGCTCTTTCCCTCCCCCCTGTATTCCGATTTGCCTGTCGCCGCATCTGTTTGGTTGACGTGTTGCCGCCCTCCCTCTTCGTCCTCTCCATCTCCAACAGCCGAATCTTGGGGAGGGAGGGCGGCAGCATTTTTTTGAGGGCGGAGTCAAGTGTTGAACTGGGTGGGAGGGGCGTGAGGACGGTTAGGTTACGCGGAGGGGGGCGGAGTGTGGGAGGGGCGTGAGGGGGAACGTCACAGAGTGTGGGAGGGGCATGAGATGGGACATCACTGATGGTGCCTCGCAGACCACGGATCCACGGTCCCAGGCACAGAACATTGGAGGTGAGAATTATATTATAGGATGTGTATTGTTTGATTTTATGTAGATACAATTTTCATATTTATAGAGTCTTTGATTTTACTTTATATGTACTGTATGGATTGTTGTAATATGTGATATAAATGTAATATGTCCATTAAGGCATGTCCTTTTAGGTCATTTTAAAGGATCTTATAGTATCAGCTTGCTTCTGTAGCATTATGATTTCTCTCATATTATTTACTATGTTTTTAAATGTTGCTTTGTAAGACACATGAAGCAGGCGGATGCTCGCTGAAACATGACTCATGTCAGGTCTTTTTAATAAAGAACTCTTGATTATTTCAGTCTTGAAGGCCCATTTGTGCTATTTTTCAAGAGCGAGAACATTTCTGAAACAGGTTCTGACACATGGTAATAAGTAACTCTGTACTGAATGATCTAGAAATACTCACCTCAATCAGACAAGACTCCATTTCAGCCAATGTTTTTCCAAGGTGTTTCTCTGGATCTAGACCTGAGTAAAAGAAGACACTTTTGAACTATCACTAAATTTTTAAAAATTATCTTTCTTTACTAAAGATATAAACATTATTATTACAAAAGGTAAACCCAACAACCAGCGCTGCATGTATTTATTTATTTACAAAAATGTATAATCCGCCCATCCAAAAATCAGGGTGGAGTACACTAAAACATACATAATCAAATCACATAAAATATCATCAATAATATCAATAACATAGACAGAATCCTGATACTGAAGCCCAAACCAACCCCTCAACTATACTTCAAAAATGTTGTCTGAAACATCAAAGCCTTTATCTGTTTCATTTGACCTCTCCTTAAACTGTTCATTTGTCCAGTTTTGATCAACAAATGGTTTCTGGAGTAACACTTTGTATTCCTGTGTTTATGCAGTTGCCACTTGTTTTTCCTGATTTGCTGATTTGAAGAGGTTTTTCTCTTCTTTTGCAAATTCTTTTGCTTTGTTCTCTTTTCATACTAGTGGATTCTAACTCAATCCTTGTCAGAATGCTTGTCCAACTTTAATGATGATGTATTCTGGATGTTTGCACTCATATTTCAACATTTTTTGTGCATTTGGTTCTAATGGTGCTGTTAAATAAGCCTGGAGGCCTATGACAACAGCTCAATAGGTATAATCTATTTCTCTGAGGCCCACTCCTCCTTTTGGCAAACGCACAGTCTTGGTGTACCCCAATTTTTATAAATGATCTCATGGGCATGGAGTTGTTTTCTCAATTGTACATCCAGATTTTCAAGGTCTTTAAGAGGGCAGTCAACAATTCCAAAGGTATATGAGAGTGTAGGAGGAGCCAACTGATAAATGGCTTATATCTTATTTCATGATGTAATGCATTCTTCAGTATCAGTTTTTGTATCTTATAATATGCTTTACTGATCTTTTCTCTCAGTGATTTATGCTCGATTGTCACGCCTTCCTCCACAAGTTCACCTTCCTATACAAGTTCTTTCATCTCACAGTCATCAGGTAGAGGGATGTTTTCAGTTTTGCTCAACTTTCCTCTACCCAAGTTCCCCAAGTTAGACCTCATGCTTAATGCACATCTGGAGTGACCATTCACACTGTCAGAGGCAAGACTAAGTAAAGATAGTGCCGAAACCAAAGCAGAAACCGATCCCGTTCCCAAGCCATAGCAGCTTCCTTCCTCTCCCTACTTCTCCTCCCTCCCCGAACAAAAGTAGCACTGCCGCCATAGCCTCCACCATCCCCCAAATGACAATAGCTCTGTCATCACCTCCTCCCTCCCCTGAGCCTACCTTTGAGTCCATGGTGATCTAGTGGCTAGTAGGAGCAAGAGCGATCCCTAGTCCTGCTCATATTGTCTTTGCTGTAAAAATGGCTGCTGAGACCTTCAGCAGCAGTCTTGTGAGACTACCGCTGAAGGTTACAGAAGCCATTTTGAGACTGGAGCAAACATGGGCAGGAACAATTGGGGATCACGTGCTATAGATAGAAAGTTCCAGTTTCAGCTGAAAATGTTCAAGAAGTTTTGGCCAAAATTGAACCAAAATCGAATACAGCTTTTGAGCCATTTTCAGCGTCAAAGCCAAAACCGAAATTGTTTGGCCTCTAATGACAGCAGGTCTGGGGAGGTGGGTGAGAATGATATTGGGTGAGGAGTGAGGTTGCTGGCTGTATATTTCAGCCAGTAGTGTTCATGGGTGCATTATGGGCCTGATTTGGTAAGCTTTTTTTCCCCTAGAAAAGGAATGGGTGAACAGTAAGTCAGGTGGTCCTAAAGGAAATGCAAAGGACTTCAGAAGAGATTACCACCTTTCCTCCTTTCCTCTTCCCCCTCCTCACATCAGTGGTGACAAATAGCAGCAGGGTGGGTGGGGGAGGAGAGGGACTGAGAAAGGTCTCAAGTGCTGGCTCCTAAATCCAAAGAAAATTTGTCATGGCCTGGTCTAAATAATTGTTGGTTCACAGGCCTCTTGCTGTCTTTTTATTGAAGATGTTCAAGCTGATGTTGCTGTGGGCATTGCTCAAGAGGAGACCTAAGTGATATCATAGGAGTGTCACTTGGGTGCCTATGAAAATTTAGCACCAGAGGAAGCTGCCTGTGCTTTCTATGTTAAATCTAGGCCAGTGCTTGTCAATCTTTCTATAGCTGTGACCCCATTCATGTGACCACAGAAAGCGTGCAACCCTCCTATTAGCATGGACCAATGATGGCTTACAGAGGGCCTGCCCTTGTCAGCACCCCAAATACAGATTTTGGGATCCTATCTAAAGTCAAGACCCACAGTTTGGGCACCTTTGATCTAGGTATTTGTCCACAGTTTTTCATAGCCAGTGCATAGATTCAAGATTCTTAACTGTTTTTCCAAAGTCAGAAAGAATTTTCAGATCCCTTTCACCTCACCAGATATTGCTGCACAGCTGTCCCATGACAATCATAATCAGTTTGATTTCTTTATTCTTAGGGAATAACTGCTGTTAGGTTTAGTTCTTAAATACAAAATAATTTTTGTTTAATTCATAATACCGAAGAGTCTTTTAGACACTGTTCAGTATCTTTTTTAGGCAACCCTGCAAACAGCTAGATGGCTGAATAAACCCACAACAAGGCTTTAGAACTGATAAATTTCAGCCAAAATTCAGAAATTAATTAGGAGAAAGAGCTATAATTTGCCTAGCTGACATCTATTTTACTTTATTTGCATGTATCAGTGGGAAGCAATTGCAATTCAATTAAAATATTCAATTTTATGACTTTAATGACTGACCTTGAAGTTAATGCCTGTTTTATTTAATTGCATCATCTATGAATAAAAGTTAACCCTGGCATGTTAAGCCTTACTATTTCCCATGCATTTTCAACTTCTCAGCTGAATTATATCATTTAATTTATTATTGGCTGTCAAAGAGGCAAGTGAGATTTTATTTCTTTGAAATACTCCTGTGTGTGATGAGAGAAATACTGGGGAAAAGAGAACGTTGATATTAGTTTAGTTTAATTTGTACTTAATATACAGCCTTCGCTGGCATACAGATCAAAGCAGTTTGCAATAATAATATAAAAGAAAGAAAAGAACTATATACAATATTATATAGAACAGCTACACATTCTTACCAAAAAAGAAAAGAAGCAGGTCCAAGTTGCAGAGAGAAAATAAGAAGGACAATAAAGAATATTAATTCCTACTGTACTTAGTAAACATTGCTGTGCTCTTATTTCAAGGGTGAGCATTGTCTAGTGCAGAGAATTAGTGAATCAGGATTCCTAGGTTCAACTATTGGCTCTTTAACCTTTGGAAAGTAAATCTGGCCTTGTGGGTTATTTTTCATAGCTGGAAGTGAACTGTAGCAATGATGTGTTTTCAAGAACATAATAAATGCCATGCTGGGTCACAGCAATGATCCATGGAGCTCAGAATACTGTCTCCAACAGTGGCCTATCTGGGTCACTTGCAATAAGTGTCCAATAAATCCTAATGGAGAGCATGATTATCTGGTAGTTGCTTCCATCTGCTGGCAGTAAGAGGTGGTGCTCCCAAGCCTGTTTTGCTAAAAACTGTTATTGGACCTATACTATGGAACTTGTATAAACCTTTTTCTTTTAATCACAACTCTACTATTCACTTTGGACACATTCTCCGCTGTGAACAGAAGAGTAACTTAGTGGTTAAAGAGAGAGAGAGAGAGATCCTGGACCAGGGAAATCTTGTTTCTATAATCGACACTTTATAACCTTGGACAAGTTACATTAGCTTCCATTGCATCAGGTACAACTTAGGTTGGAAATCCACTTGCTCAGGGAAATAACACGTGTACCTGAATCACCTTGAACTCAGATTTGGAAAAGATAAGAATAAAATTAAGGGGGTCTTTTACTAAGCTGTAGTAGCATTTTTAGGGTATGCTAATCATTAGTGTGCTCTAGAAATGCTACTGCGAACTAGTAAAAGACCTCCCCTAAATCTGAAATCCAACATGAAATTCAAGATATAGCATAGATTGAAGTGGGTTGACTGAAAAAAACATTCTTCCTTAGATTTGTTTCTCATCATTTGGTTTCTTGGTATGTCCTTTTGTCCTAATGTCATGAGAAATGATAAATAATGGTTCCCTATTTGCTTGCTATACTCCACAGATTATTTTTTTCAGCTTCTATGAAATCTCCTCTCAGTTGTCTCTTCTCTGCTATGAGTCCTAATCTGTAGAGTCCTTATTCTTAAAGAAGTTGTTCCACACTCTATCATTTTGTTGCCCTTTTCTGTATCTTTTTTGAGATGGACTGACCAGAACTGAACACAGTACTCAGGTTGGGATCATGTATTAGATTTATACAGAAGCATAATAAGATTCTCAGTTTTCTTTTCTGTTCTTTTCTGAATACCGATAATTCCTAACATTCTATTTGCATTCTTGACCACTGCTGTACTGTGCTGTAAAAAGAATTTACTCAGAGGGAAGAAAGGTAAGTAGCGGAGTGCCTCAGGAATAAGTTTTGGAACAGATTCAATTCAATATATTTGTGAGTGACATTCTCAAAGGGTTGAAGGATAAGTTTGCCTTTTTGCAGATGACAAGAAGATTTAAAACAGAGTAGACACCCGGAGTCAGCAGACAACATGAAAAGAGATCTACAAAAAAACAGAGAAATAGTCAAATGTTTGGAAGTAAAAATTAAATGCAAAGAATTGTAAAGTGATAAATTTCAGAAGAAGAAATTTAAAGGAGCAGTATGCGCTAGGAGGCAAGAGGCTGACATGCAAGGACCAAGAGAGAGACCTTGGGGATGATAGTGTCTGAGGATCTCAAGATGGTGAAACAATGTGACAAGATGGTGGCTGTAACCAGCAGGATGCTGGGCTGCATAGAGAGAGGTATAACCAGTTTAAGAAATGAGGCATGGATTCCCCTGTATTGGTGAGGCCCCACGTGAGTACTGTGTTCAATTTTGGAGACTTCAACTCTCCAAGGGTATAAAAACAGGGGCGTAACCATGGGTGGGCCTGGGCCTAGGTCCATCCACTTCTACCTGATGCCCACCCAGAAGTAATGCACCCCAGCCACCTGCAATCCAACATTTCTGCATTTTCCTTTCCCTCCCTCACCCCCGCCTTGACGCTTCATTTTAAATTATGGATGCCAGTTTAGTAGGCAGCGATTCACAAAGGCCCACTTTGGGGCCTTCCCTCTACCATGATCTGCCCTCTTGGAAACAGGAAGTTGCATCAAAGAGGGTGGATCGTGGCAGAGAGAAGGCCCTGAAATGGGCCTGTGTGAATTGCTGCTGGCTGTGCCAGCACCCATAATTAAAAGCAGAAGCACCGTGGCAGGGGTGAGAGAAGGAAAAGGATGGAGAAGCGGCAGAGAGAAGGGAGAGAGATGCCAGACTTGCAGCGGGGGCTAGAAGTTAGGAAGAGAGATGCTGGATCTTGTGGGGGAGAGGATGAAGGCAAGGCCTGCAGGGGAGGAGGGCTGGAGGGAAGGGAAAGAGGTGCTGTAAAGGTGGGAGGGACAGGAAAGATGCCAGACCAAGGGGATGAAAGAAGAGGGAGACAAATGCTTAATCCATATTGGGCAAAAGAGCCAGACGCTGGAAGGGAGAGGGAAGAGAAAAAGGGAAAGAAGGTTGATGGGTGAGGTTGGAGAGGAGAGAGACACACTGGTGTGGGTTAGACGAGAGGGGAGAAGCTGGACACAGGGAGATATACAGAAACAGAGGGGAGACGATAGGCATAGGGCAGGGAAACAAAGGGGAGATGCTGTATGGGGATGGCATATGAACACAGAGGGGCAATGCCTGACATTGGGGGAATATGGGAATAGAGAGACAATGCTAGACATTAGGGGGTGGAGGGTATATACACACAGAGGAGAAATACTAGACATGGGGAGAATAGGAACTCAGAAGGGATGCTGGACAAGGAAGGGCACAGGGACATAAGAGGTAGGGGATACAGGAGTGATGATGGATATGAACACATTGTAGATACTGGACAAGGGACTATAGGGACACAGGGAAGGGAGTTGTTGAACATGGGGGAAGATAGGGACACAGAGATGAGAGATGGATGGTGGACACGGAGAGAGAAGAAATGTCAAAAGGCAGGAGACCCTGGTGAGTGAGTAGAGAAGACAGAGGGAAGTAGAAACCAGAGACTTGGACCAATCTGATTTGAAAAATAAAATGGCCAGACAACAAAATAATTTTATTTTCTATTTTGTGTTTAGAATATGTTAGATTTGGACTATACAGCTTGCCAGAGCTGGTGTTAGATATGGCTGGGGCCCAGGGCATAAATATGGGAGAGAACCCCAAAGCCCATTACCAGGCTGCGCCACCTTTAGCTTCTGGCAGGTTGCAGCTCTCTCTGACCTGCAGGCCAAGGGTAATTGCCCTAGTTGCACTCCCTACCCCAACACTATCCCTGGCGTGTGCTATCTTTATATTTTTTTACAGGAGAAAAAGCATTTATTTCTGTCACTCTGGTGTTGTAGTACATGCAAGGTCCGGTTTCTTGGGGTTTTGGTTAAACTTGTTTATAGTTTGTGGTCACTTATTCTATTACTTGGCATTTTTGTTCCGTATATGTGACTGAGGTATTCTGTTAGCATGAATTTTCTATGTAGCCTTTTTTAGTAATTTGGTTTGTTCAGTTTTTCCAACAGATGTATTGTTCTGTAATATTTAGGGCCCTATAATATCAGGTAGAATTCTTGTTTTGGAAGTTAGTGCGGGCATTGTAGATTTGATCTAGGTTCTGAGCGACTTTTTGTTTTAAAGATATTTTTTAATTTACTGTACAGCTGTTGTTGAAATTACACTGGAAACCAAAATGTATGGTGAGTTTTATGGGGAAATATCCTAGCTCTGCTCCCATTGTTGGGGGAAAGGCCAGGGGGTTGTGTGGATGCAGAATTTATTTGGCTTTAATACTATATGGGCAAAGTACGTGTGTTGGGGGACCAAGGCTCAATGGGGGCTGAAGAATGCAATCTCTTGTACTTCCCCCAGCCCTCAAAGTGGCCTGCAACCACTGAAGCCTGCACTGCTCCCTCACTGAAGTTTTTGGGAGTGAGATGGGGATAGGGCATGGGTTCATCAGGTAGTAGGTTTTTCTCTTTCAAAAAATTGGCAACCCTAGTGTCTGCCTATCCAACCTGTTGGCCTGCCCTAAAATTGCTTTATGACTATTCCATTTGTATAAAAAAAATCTTTAAATGGTTCTGAGGAATGCAACGTATGTATTGGGTTTGTGCATAAAGATATATGAGAAGAGATTTGAAGATCTAAAGATATATATACCCTCAAGGACAGGAAGGACAGAGGAGATATGATACAGACATTTACTTCTTTGGAAAGTATTAATATACAGACGAATCTCTTCCAGAGATGGGGATGCAATAGAATTAGAGGGCATGAATTGAAGTTGTAGGGAGATAGATTTAGAAGTAACATCAGGTGGTGGATGTCTGGAATGCCCTCTCAGTGGAGATAGTGGAGACAAAAATAGTGAAAGAATGCAAAAATGCATGGGATAAACACAGAGAGTCCCTAAATAGAAAAATTATAGAATCAAAACACGGCTAAAAGAAAAGTCCATGAGTCATTATTAAAATGTACTTGGGAAAATCAACTGCTTATTTTTGGTATAAGCAACATAAAATGTATTGTACTGTTTTGGGATCTTGCCAGGTACTTGTGACCTGGATTGGCCACTGCTGGAAACAAATACTGGGCTTGATGGACCTTCGGTCTGTCCCAGTATGGCAACACTTATGTACTGTTGATGTTTTGATAGGCAAGTGTGGTTGCTTAATGGCAACTCTAGTAGCTGGTAGCTAAAGAATTGAGTGGAAAAAAATGTCCCCAGAACAACATAAGTTTTGAGTTTATCTCACCTAGACAGATCTAGTTTCAACACACTATTAAGCTGTGGATTGTATATACAGTGCAATCCACTTACATGCAAGGGTCTGGGACCAAAGAAATACATGCAGTTAACCGGAGCATGCACTTAACCGTTGTGACACAAAGAAACTTGACAATTTATAAACATATGTACAGTACTGTTTATTATACGTACAGTCTCCGTTAACTGACGTTATACAGTCTCTGTTAACTGACGTTAGGCTTACTTGAAATAATCAGTCATAGTCCTCTGTACACTCTTGTGTCTGTGAGTTCCATAGACCATGAGGCATATTTTCAAAGCACTTAGACTTACAAAGTTCCATAGGTTTCTATGGAACTTTGTAAGTCTAAGTGCTTTGAAAATGAGCCCCCATGTCTGCCAGACTGTAAAAACTGTCATAGTACTGACATCCAGTGGCCTCCAGATAGGCCCGCACGGTGTTGAGACTCTCCAGCGCTCTTGCAAAAGTGACAGGAGGTTGTTGAATTTCATCAGCATGTGCCTCACTGCTCATTTCATCATCTGTTTCATCATCAGCCGTTGCCTGCGTATAGGCACATATCTGGACATCAGTGCTGTTGTCAGCTGTTTGTAGATCGTAATCAACAGCTACGTAGTGATGAAACTCCTCTTCAGTAACACAGGCTGGGAAGTCAATAGCCTGTTCATCTGACGTGTTTGCAACAGCTGCATCTGTTTCGTCTCTCTCCACATCCCTAACAAAGCTTGCCCGCTTGTAGCAGTTCACAATGGTTGCCTGTGTAACATGATTCCAGGCTTCTTTCTGTATATGTAAGGAATCCAACAGTGATAGATTACGAGCCAGTTCAACAGCACGTTTATCCTTGCCAGTTTGGTCATCCATAATGCTCATCAGACGACGTAGCACAAGAGCCCGATAATGTTGTTTGAAATTGGCTATTATGCCCTGATCCATAGGTTGGATCAGAGAGGTAGTGTTTGGTGGCAGGAAGACCACCTTGACATTAGACAGCCTGACATCATCACTGTGTGCAGCACAATTATCACAAAGCAACAAACTCTGACGCTTTTGTGCCCGCATTCTAGTGTCTAACTTCTTTAGCCACTGCTTCCAAATTTCCCCAGTCATCCATGAATTTGCGTTAGCCTCGTATGACACAGGAAGTCGCTTAACATTCTTGAAGCAACGGGGCTGTTTGCTCTTTCCAGTGACGAGGTGTTCCAACTTCTCACTCCCATCCATATTGCAGCAAAGGAGGCTCATCAGTAGGTTCTTCAACGTTTTACCTCCTGTAGTTTCGGCTCGTTTGAATGCAAGTGTTACATCAGGAATCGCTCGCCAGTAGAGACCATTTTTGTCAGCACTGAAAATGTCACAAGGTGCAAACTCGTTCAAGATGGTAGGAAGAACTGAAACAACCCAATTTTCAGCACCAAAATCATCAGCGTCTTGTTTTTCACCATGCTGTTTCTTGAATTTTATGTTGTTCCTCTCCTTCCATCTTTCCAACCATCCAACAGTGGTTTTGAATTCAGTTAGTCCAAGACTTTCAGCTAGCTGATTAGCTTTCTCCATAAGCAGTAGACCACTGACAGGAAACTGTCTGCTGCTTACTTGAGAAAACCACCGAAAAAGAGCATCTTCTACCTCCTCAGCTTTTCCCGCCCGTTTTCGTTTCTGTTGTGGATTTGTACTGTTTTGCCAGTTTTCCAGAAGCTGGTCTTTCTGCTTTAAGAAACGTGAAATTTGACTGGGATTGACACCATATTCTTTAGCAATAGATGCTTGACTTTGTTTGTTTTCTAATTTTTTTATTTTTCCGATCTGACGAAGAAGGGCAACCTTCGAAAGCTAATCAAAAAATGTATTAAGTTATGTCCAATAAAAAAGGTATCATCTTATTTTCTTTTCCAAGTTTTATTTTGTTTGATTTCTATTGATAACCTAATTTTTTAAGAACTTCTATTCGTTCAGCCAGTGTTAAAGTCTTACAGTTGCGTGACGACGACCCCAGTGTACACTCTAACAACATTCTTTCGCTTATTCTGCCTGTGGCAGTTAAAGGGGCAGTAAATTTGAAATCTCGGTTGTCACGCCAATCGGTTTCCATATTCCGTGCACGCGCTTATGCAGAGTCTTTCTTGTACAGGAGCGGTCTTAAACCATGCATATAAGCGAATCTTGCACTTATCAGTGGTGCGCTAAACCGAAATTTGTCCCCATAAACAGAGCATGCGCTTATCCAACGTGCACTTGTATTTTTCATGGCTCAAATATTTTTATACAAAGATTAATTTTGGATTTAAATGTAAGAACCATAGTTATTTTTTGTCAATATATATTTTTTTATTGTTGTGATGAGTATCATCTTTCCAAAAACATTTTTTTGGAGTAGGCAGGTTTTTTTTTGAACAATGATTGGACAGTGCCACTTAGGATTGGGTAACTGTGAGGGAGTGAATAATATAGCGGCAGGTGCTCCTAGGAACACTCCCTCACTGGTGTTGAAGTTAAACCACCTTACAGCAGGTGGCACTATTATGCTGAGTCAGAGGGGTGGGGCTCAGGCAAGGTGATTAAGTGCCCTGGGGCAGAACAGTTCAAGGAGGTCCCAAGGAAGATCTCCAGGGGGAGAGGTCCAAAGTGAAGGTATGTCCAGGGGAAAAGCTCCAAAGGAAGGCATTCTCCCAAAGTGGTGGATGGGCTCCAGTACCTGTGGGGGAGTCCCAAGGAAGTAAGGAGTGGCCCTGGCTCAGAGGTTTGTACCCTGTAGATACTCAGGGATTGCATGAGAAGGAACAGAAAACCGCAAAGGTAAAAGAGTAACTTTATTTTCTGTGAAGACCCAGGTCCTGAGTGTCCTTGTTGGAGCCAGACCTGGACTTATGTTTGAGTGACTAGAATAGTACTGAAGAAGAAAGAACTGCTAGGAGAGAAGGAAGTAAATGTTATTGGGGTTGTTGCCCAGGGCTGGACAGAGTCTGTGACAGGGGAACAGCCTGTATTGATTGATTGCTCATTCACTAATAAAGCTTTCCTTGTAAGTTTACATTGCAAATTATCTGTACCTGTGAGGTCCTGTAACCAACTGCAAGGCACACTATCATAGTAACCAAACTTGATGTAATGCTTATGTTATTCTGAGGTCTTTTTCTCGACTCATTTCTTTAGCTTTTTTCTGCTAAAGGATTTTGGTAAGAGGGTATGATATTCTTGATTTCAATTACCCCAATATTGAGTATGTGCCGGGGAGATCCAAATCCTTATAAAATAATTGAGAAAAGCAACAAGAAAAGACTGATTCCCCATGGTCTACTGAAACAGAAGAGAAGCCTAGTGGGGAATGGAGTAACAGCTTAGTGGTTAGAGCAGGGGGCTAAGAATCAGGGAAAACAAGGGTCAAATTCTACTTCTTGTGACCTTGGGTATGACATCCAATGGTAATTGCCTCAGGTACAAACTGAGGCCCCAGTTTACTAAGGTACAGTAAAATAGTGTTTAAATAGTGCTTTTCACCATTATTTTAATCACAGAACTATTTCATTTTCTTTAATTTCATTTACTGTTTCCCCATCTTACAAAAATG
This sequence comes from Microcaecilia unicolor, assembly GCF_901765095.1. Taxonomy (NCBI): domain Eukaryota; kingdom Metazoa; phylum Chordata; class Amphibia; order Gymnophiona; family Siphonopidae; genus Microcaecilia; species Microcaecilia unicolor. Next base: position 97,684,663 of record NC_044039.1, read on the forward strand.
TAAGCAGAGTATAATAAAAACACATAAAATGACAGAAAAACAAACAGAATTTAAACACCAAGAATATGCCAAGCTAAAAATTAGATATTCAAACTAATCCCTATGTACATGAAGATCTAATGGCAAACTATTCCATAACAGGGGCCAACAATTGAAAATACATGAGAATAGATAGTAGTAACCTTTTGAGAAAAAGAAATAGAAAGGTAACACTAATAACTCCTATTGACTAGAGTGCAATGCTCTTGATATAAGGTTTGAAGAGAGATTACTTGCAGTAAAAAACAACATTTTTAAAAATCATGAACGAGCATTAAAATCATGTGCAAAAAATAACTGACAGCCAATGCAAATTCTTTCATGTTGAAGTCACATGTTCAAATCACTTCATTCCACTAATAAGCCTTGACACAGCATTTTGAGCATTACTCAGAGATCAAAGAACATTGGAAAGACCTACATGCTTTGAATTCCTTAGCGGTCTGGGGGGAGGGAAAGGGGATGGGATTTGATATACCGCCTTTCTGCGGTTACAATCAAAGCGATTTACATATTATTTACAGGTACTTATTTTGTACCTAGGGCAATAGAGGGTTAAGTGACTCGCCCAGAGTCACAAGAAACTGCAATGGGAATCAAACCTGGTTCTCAGGCCACTGCAGTAACCATTAGGATGAGGGTGGGAAGGCAGAAGCAATCCCCAGTCACCCTTGCTCTAGTGGCACCATTCTTTAAAATGGTATCAACTTAATACTAATGTACACCAGAAAATATGGGTCAATGAGGTCAGAAGGGGGGTATCTGATGGGGGTGTGCTCTTTGCTCAAGACTACTGCACACCTGGAGGCAGGATTATGATTAGCCCCTTGAACATTTGGCCACCAGCTGCATTTGTATGATAAGCTGTATGCAATACATTTCCTTATTTTTAGTGTATGTTGGGTCATTTGTGCCACATTATGGCAAAATGTGTGTGAAACACAATTAAGATACATAATAGGTTTCTAACAAGAATCAATTACTCTTTAATGAGCACTGGTGCTCAGTAAATATGCTCCTTTAAGTAAAAGTTACACTGGCTACCAGTACTTTAAAGGGCTAAATTTAAAATTCTATGTTTGATTTTCAAGGTCCTCAGACAAAATCTGCCAGAGTACTTAAAGAATAAGTTAGCTCTTTACACAACTTTAAGACCTTTAAGGTCCTCTGAAGGACCATCACTACCTGTACCCTTGTCAAAAGAAATTGTACGATGTGATACCTGCAAGCGAGCCTTCTCAAGAGTAGCCCCTATGCTCTGGGATTTACTCCCAGAGGGGCTACGTATAACTTGAGTCTACCTCTACTTCAGAAAGCAGGTGAAAGCCTGGCTCTTCTCCCAAGTCTTTAGTACATGTGAGTGACTGACTATACACTCATTCTGCACCTGGACTAGCTTGCTACACACACTGTAACTTAGATCAGTTCCTTATCTCTTGCTTAACTATACAAAGAATGTGCCTTGAGTTTAGCTAACCATCAAATTATCCCAAATGACTCTGTACCACGCATCTTGTTTCCATCATAATCTTTAGCATCATATCTATGTTAGTCGAAGGGTCTAATGCACGCTTAAATTAGTTGCATCATTAGTATTATGCTAACATTGTATTATATCTTTGGTATTTGAATTCCAGTGCTGTTAAATGTGTATATTTTTGATGCTATTTCATGGTAGTTCTATTATTAGGTTTCAATTTACTGTTTTCATATTTACCTCATTTATTGAATTTATGTATATTCTAGATTATTTTACTATTGTTATGCTGTTAACAAAATTGTAAGTTTTATGTTAAACTGTACCTGCTGTACACCACCTTGGGTGAATCTCTTCATAAAGGTGGTTAATAAATCCCAATAAATAAATAGGTTCTCTGGGATAAGGATATACTAACTGTACCTACATTTCTAATCTATATTTAGCTCTGATCTGAAAAATCGATTAATTAAACCTAAAATCCTAATAATCTGTATCCTAGATAGAAGCATTACACTGAACATGATAGTAAGAGTTCTACTCTTACAGATTTCTACACCTGCAAAGGATCTGCCATCAGATGTTGCCACAGCTGTCATCATAGGAACTACTCTGTTGCCACATCCAGGATGGCAATTTAAAAATTACCCCAAAATATAGAAATAAATGCAAAAATGTATTTCTCTTTTTGTTCAATGTTGGTGCTGCTAGACAAGTAAACAGAAACGTTAAGCTTCAAAAGATATATTTTCCCTTTCATCTTAAACCTAAGGTCAATAAACTGGAGCAAAACATTCCAAACAATTGCTTAAAAAGTCTGAGCCCTCCTGCCATCTTCCTGTCACTATTTGCAAATGATCGAGGCACAAACCTGGTGACCTGTAAGCAACAAGGATACCTACCAAAAGCTGCTACCTTGATAATTATGGCCTCAATTTTAGATGATATCATTTCTTTGAGCAAAATTTCCTGGTTCTGACGCCAAAGGTATGTTAAGGGCTGCAGATTAAGTCTTTTGCACCTTTTTTTTAAAAAGAAAGAAAGAAAAAAAAAACAAGATTAGTCAAAGTACAAATTTCTTTTCCTAATGTTTTTGCATCACCCCATCAGCTTCTACTTACTCAACTAAAAATGCCTCATACTAAAGCTATGAAGGAAGGAGCCCTCATTCACAATTATCGAAGGTTATTATCCTATTTTTATTCCTATTTCTCCTATTAGCCCAGCAATCACAGTGACAATCCTTGGTCTAGAACTGTAAACCGCAGCTCCTCCTATACCCAATATGCAAGTATCCATTGCTTGGTCAACAGGCATGATTATTGCATCATGACTGGAACTCCCTTCTGCCTGTAGGCCGTGACTGTCTCTTCACACAGACCAAGAGTTAGTTTCAGGAATCGTTAGGCCACTGAACAAGACCCTGAAAGTCTTTTGTACTGTTTGTAAAGAAAACCAGTAGCAAAACTAGAAATGTATTGCAGTGATACTCCATTGTACACCTCCTCAGACATGGCATCCAAGTTCTATGCTCCTTCTGAAAAGTGTGCACTATTGACAACACAGGAAAAAAACCCCATGAAATTGTGTTTTTTTTTCTGCTCATTTTCATTGACGTTTCTTATGTCTCTTCAAATGAATGCACATACCCAATGGTTATTTAGGTAAACCAATTTAATTATTTAATTTGTCTTTGGTTCTAAAGTAAAATTACCAAGGCATACACTGGCCTTGCCACAGATGTGGCAAAATACCAATCTGCTTTAGTGGCATGGTTCACAAAATTGCATGCAGTACAAGTGATTTAAATGTATTATCCCTTGTTGCAGAGATTACAGGTAGATAACATTGAAGAACTAAAGCAGTGATTCCCAAACCTGTATATCAAGAATCTCATAAACATAAACCTCAATTTTTTTCTATCTTTTAGTGCAGTGTTTTTCACACCTGTTCTGGGGGGAACCTCAGCCAGTCAGGTTTTCAGGATATCCAGAATGAATATTCATGAGATTGATTTGCATACACTGCCTCCTTGGTATACAAATATATCTCATGCATATTCACTATGTATATCCTGAAAGCGTGACTGGCTGGGGTTCCCCCAGGACAGGTATGGAAAACGCTGCACTAAAAGATTCCTAGATGGAAAAAATTGAGGTTTATATTTTTGAGATTCTTGATATACCGTCGTTGTATGGTACAACCAAAGTGGCTTACATATTACATACAGATACAGTAAGTATTTTTTTCTGACCCTAGTGGGCTCACAATCTAAGGAGTCCTTTTACTTAGGTGAGCTGAAAAATGGCCTGCGTTGTTGTAGGCGCGCGTATTAGATGTGCGCAGGTCCATTTTTCAGCGCGCATGCAAAAAAGGCCTTTTGGAGGGGGGGCAAAAATGGACTTGTGGCAAAATAAAAATTGGCACATGTCCATTTTGGGCCTGAGACCTTACCACCACCCACTGACTTAGCGGTAAGATCTCATGCGTTAACTGAGTGGTAATTGTCAGCACGCGTACACTGCCGATTACTGCCCAGTTAGCGCCATGCAATAGAAAATAAACAAATTTTCTGCTGCACATAAAAATGGAATTACTGCCTGGGGCACGCGGTAGCCGGGCGGTAGTTCCAAATTGACGTGCGTTGGACGCGCGTAGGCACCTTAGTAAAAGGGTCCCTATGTTGTAACTGGGACAATGGAGGGTTATGTGACTTGCCCAAAGTCACAAGGAGCTACTGTGGGAATTAAAAATGGTTCTTCCAGTTTTGAGCCCACTGTGCTAACCATTAGGCTACTGCTCCATTTATTAATAGCCAAAAAATCCACAGCAGACAACTGGAAGCGACTATGAGGGACACAGACATGAGAATGTTCATTTAAAGAATCAACTGTACACTTTAAAACAGCTGTATTGGCTGAAAGATAAATTGAGAGAAGGGAAGGGATTCTGGATTTAGCAAAGGCCTTTTTTGAGGAGTAGCTCAAGGCACGATAGTCAGGCACAGTAGATATCTTCCTGTCTCCAGAGGGCTTATAATCAAAGCTTGTACCTAAAGCAATGGGGGGGGGGGGGGGGGGGGGGCGGGGTTAAGTGACCTGCCCAAAATCATAAGGCACAGCAGTGGGATTTGAACTTTGCTTCCATGTATCTCACTTCACTGTTCTAATAATTAAGCTACTCCTCAAGAGATGCTGTCTGTACTAAGAGAGATAAAACACCTGACCGAGCAGCAAAATGATTAATTTGATTTAAGCTGAAGAAGCAGTGCAAAGAAGAAAGCTGTTTTTTCATCCCCCAAACAGTCTAGGGTAGATTCTGTAACTGAACAAAGGAATGCTCTAACTGTACCCCACTGTGATGAAGTGTATAGGAAACTAACTGCCTGTCCAACTTAGCAGACTCCCTTACAGTGTCACATTAAAAGGCCTAGTCATAGAGTGCCTAGTAGAGAGGGTATGATAAAACCCCTGAAGGGAGATAATAAGTAAAAAAGGAGACCTCAAGGATTGGTCTAAACAATGTATGTTTGAAGGACAGGGGAATAACTATGAGGTAGGAAAGCCTTCAATTTTATAACCCTGCGAGTGCTGGGAACAGTTCCAGCACCTGCATAGCTAATCAGGCATATAGAACTGAAAAAAAAAAACAGTCCTAACTTTCCCAATTAGCTATGCGAGGGCCAGCACCCACTTAACTTCCAGTAGCAGCTGGTTCATGGTTCAATGCCTTCTACTCACTCCCCCAACCCCGGCCAGGTCTGATAACCCCTCCCACCTACCCCCAACAAGTAAACACACCCCATCGGACTCTCAGGCCTTTCATTGTTTTTATCAAACCTCTTAACACCATATCCTTCTTCAAGAGCTCAGATCCTCTCATCATAATTTACTCATGAATCCTACTTTTATGCAAATTAGATACTATTCACAGCAACATTTTCACTCTTGCTGGACCCACACTTTGAAACACCCTTCCTCTCTACCTATGCTTTAGAGACAACATCTCAGAAGTTTAAAATAGTCTTTAAAACATACCTCTACCATCAGGATGCCTTCAAATTCTAGTCCCTTCTTCTACCTGACCAGAGGGTTTGCCAGCAATCAGAAATGGCCCAGGACTGCAAAAGTTTCAAACTGGGACACATGACAGCTATCACTCCTACTCCTTCCATTGCCTGTAAATGATTGTAATTTCCTTACTTCCTTATATTTCTTATTGATGAGATACTATAACTAGATATACTGTAAACTGCCTAGACAGCTATCCATAGAACTTGAAATTTTCAGCAAAAGAGCTCTCGAAAAGAACAAAACTGAATAGCCGAGGAGACTATTGAGCATGGGCTATGTATACTCTAGCTGGGCTATTACCTCCCAGGAACATGCAATGGCATCACCCACTTGTGCACCCGACTCAGTCAGGCTTGTCGATGGAAAAAAGTTGAATTCACTTTTAAGCCTTATATTCCCTTACAAAGTATGTAAACCTTTAATTTTAATAATTATGCCTGTGCTTCTCACTTGCACCACAGTATCCTTACAGCAGTGGTCCCCAAACCTGTCCTGGGAGAACCCCAGTCAGGAAATCCACATTGAATATTCATGAGTTAAATCTACATACACTGCCTCCATTGCATGCAGATCTAACTCATGAATATTCATTGTGGATATCCTGAAGACCTGACTGGCTGGGGTTCCCCCAGGACAGGTTTGGGAACCTCTGCCTTACAGGTAGGTTTAAAATGTGATGCGTTCTATGCAGTGCCTCCAATTTTTAAAGAGAGAAGGTATAAAAAAAAAAGGAACTAGTCTCTTCATATAGAAACATATACTACCTGAAACAAAAGAAAAGGGAGTCTGAACCCCCCCCCCCCCAAAGGATTCTGGGGTGTGCTACAGTCAGACCAAGCTATACTGAGCAGTGATAAGGTCAGGTACATCTAATCAATTTGGACCATTCTACAATCCCTTCTATCTACATATTCCCGAGAAAGAGGACAAGCAGATTTAAAAAGGCATGGAGACAAAGGAGAACCAAGAAAAATTAACTAAAGATGCATTCCTGTCTGCCATCTGACTTTCACCTCAAATTATTTCACTGAACTTTAACTGTTAAGAAAATGTTTATCTTTCGGCTGCTCCTGTGATACATGGCTTGAGCTGCCTCATAAATTATTCCCTCCATGCATTCCTGAAAGCAGGTATGCCTAATTGAGGAGGAAGTGCTGGTCCTGGTCCTTGGTCTATTCTCCCGAGACGCTGTGCCATGAACACGTGGAATTGTATTCAGTTCACTCAAAGGGGAACAGTAACAGAGTACACATTTGCTTTCATTCAGTGAGAGGCAATCTAAGAGTAGGAGAGATATACAATGATCTTGATTACTTGTACAGAGAACTAACTCTCTTATAATCATGTAATTGTCTGTAACTTAAATATGTTTTCTTTACTGTATACACCAATATTGTGTTATATAATACCATAATAAAACATATATAAGAACTGTGAGATTCCTAAACTATTGTCCAGATATCTAAGGGGTCCTTTTACTAAACTGTGTTAGGCGTATCGGGGCAGAGTAGGCATACCTGTGCTAACCAGTTGGCGCATTTACATTATCACACGCTAACTTTTAGCGCATATATAGGGCTAGATTCAATATATGGTGCCTGAAAATTCTGTGCAGAAAAAAAATATGCCTAGGCATATTCTATAAAGTATGCCTATATTTTATAGAATAGGCTTACATTTCCGAGCAGTATATAGAATATGCTGAGCACCTTTCCACACGACCAAATTTAGCCAAATTTACTTGGCACAAATCCTGATGCCTAAATTAGGTGCAGAACAGGTGTATTCTATAACAATGCACATATATTTCAGAAACACCCATGCCCCGCCCATGGCCACACCCCCTTTCAACAATGCGACTTAGAATTTAAGCTCACCACCTTACAAAATACGCTTAGAGTTCTATGCGTAAATCTCAATTAATGCTGATAACTGCTTATTAGCATTCAATTAATAGCGCTGATCAGCTAGTTTACCAATTAAGTTACACGCATTGTTATAGAATACGCTTTGATTTCCACGTGGAAATGAAGGCACCATATACAGAATCCTGGGTATAATGCAGGAGCCTTTACCACCTACAAAACAGGTGGCAGTATGTGCTGCTACGGTAATTTTTAAAAATGGCCGCGTTCTAATGGCGACATTAGCACACGGCCATTAATGGTGAAAACAGAAAAAAGGCATTTTTATGGCTGTGCTAAAAATAGCCTTAGCGCGTGGGAAAGGGAATGCTAAGGCCAATTTTTACTGCAGCTTAGTAAAAGAACTCCTAAGTAATTAGTTGGATAAATAACTGGCAAGAAGTTGTGCTAGTTCTTATAACGCCCCAACTTTACCTATGCAAAAATAACAAATGTGATACATTATTACAGAGGTCTGTACATTTTGTTCTCAGTTTAAGAGAAGGATGTGACTTCCTTAACTTGCAGTCCATTATTTTGTTTTGGTTGTCATCTGAGAGGTCATGTGAATTTTCAAGCGCTAAAATGGGCTAATTTCAGGAAAAAGTTTAAATTGCTTTAGAGCAATTGAGTAAAGCCATTTAGTCCAGGTGATCTAAATTTTATTTAAAGATTTCAGAATCCATTATTTCAAGCTGGTCAGATGGACAGAACAAGAACAGCAAAAGCAGGATAAAATAAATACAATACAATACAATGAATCACCTACCCAGGCCCAATAAAACCATACCCACAACTCATCAACCTCCCAAATCTAATTCTTCAAAAACCTCCTCAAATGTTGCCTTAATTTGCATCAGATTGTCCAATTTATCCCCCAAAAGAATGACTTGCTGCGGAGTCCTCCTAACAGCATAAGAAAAAGAGTAAAGATAGAAACTCTGCTAACACATTTTAGCTCCTCCACAAACATACCTGTGTGGACCAAGTCACCTATATACATATGCATGTCTTATTCATCTCTGGCAACCCCACACTTGAATATATTTACTTTTACTCTTATTTAATCTCAGGGAGTTTCTAAATTTTTGTTTTAAATTTATTTATCCTAATTAAGGACATAAATCTATCTCCTACTTACCTATTGTAAGATTGGGGGGGGGGGGGGGGGGAATTTAAAAAAAGTGTGAATTAGAATGCTAAAAAATTGAATTTACAGTCACTACTTTGTAAGATATAAATTTAGCCAAAGATTCAGGGGGTCCTTTTACTAAGGTGCACTGAAAAATGGCCTGCAGTAGTGTAGACGCATGCTTTGGGAGTGTGCAGAATTATGTTTTAGCGCACCTACAAAAAAAAATGTCTTTTTTTTGCCGAAAATGGACGTGTGGCAAAATGAAAATTGCCGCACGTCCATTTTGGGTCTAAGATTTTACCGCAAGCCATTAACCTAGCGGTAAGGTCTCACGCGGTAACGGTCTACATGCTTTAAATGCCACTTGACATGTGTAGTAGCTACACGCCAGAAAATAAAAAATATTTTTCGGACAAACACCAAAATTGAAATTACCACAACAGCCACATGATAACCGGGCGGTAACTCCAATTTGGTGCGCATTGGGTACGCTTAGGCGCCTGCGCAGCTTAGTAAAAGGGACCCTCAGTATGTTAGCGTCTAAAAAACTCAACTCCTCCAATAAGCCTGTGAGTCGCAAAATATAGGAACAGATTCTTGCTTACACATTTTCTACTCTGACTCGCTGGTAGTCAGAAAGAATGGCCCCAACAGACACGCCTTCCACAAGTTCTTTCTCCTGAAAAACATTAAGACACAGTGTCAGATACATACAATGCAGCTTTCCAATACATCATGCTTCCACCTGCACTTTTCATTCTGAACAGTTTTATTTCTTTGCTTTTTCCTTTATTCCCCCAGCTGCACTCCATACTTAGTTTTGCTTTTGTTCTTTTCCCATATTGTTGTGAAGCTCCTCTCCATTCCACATTAATTACCTTCAAGTGAAATAACCTTCCCGGGCTCTCAAATGTTTAGTGCTAGCGTTCTCCAGTTTGTAGAAGCCTTGAGAATGCATAGATATTCCAAACACTGTTTAAATGTGCTCTAAGGATCACTCATAGTAACATAGAAAATAATGGCAAATAAAGACCTGAACGGTTCATCCAGTCTGCCCAACAAGATAAACTCATTTTACATGGTATGTAATACTTTATATGTATACTCAAGTTTGATTTGTCCTTGTCATTCTCAGGGCACAGACTGTAGAAGTCTGCCCATCACTACTGTTCTACTAAAAGTTCTGAAGCTAATGTCAAAGCCCCTTAAACTTACACTCTAGCCCATCCATATCTATTCAGTTACGATCAGGGTGTACACCGTAGAAGTCTGCCCAGCACTAGTTTTGCTTCCCAATTACTGGCGTTGCCACCCAAGTCTGCTAAGATTCCGTAGATCCATTCCTTCTAAATAGGATTCCTTTGTGTTTATCCCACGCATGTTTGAATTCTATTACCATTACATGTAAAAGTATGTGCGAGTTAGATTCCTACACATATTTTTAATGTGTATATGCCACACAATCTTATGAGGTGACTTTGATATGCATAATTCCATTGTACATGTGAGAATCATTTATATTTTTACCACCATGTGTATGGTCTGCCATATTACAGTAGTTCACATGTGGAAAGGGGATTTAATAAAAATTGTGTGGCCACATACATCTGGAAAGTGCATACCTACTTTTACACACTCTGCACATAAGCACTCATGGATGTACAGTTTAGGCAGAGTCACCTATCACATTATTCTAAGCCACTGGTTCTCAACCCAGTCCTGGGAGCACACCTAGCCAATCAGGTTTTCAGGATATCCACTATGAATATGCATGAAGTAGATCTGCATACAAAGGAGGAAGTGAACGCAAATCTATGTATCATACATATTCATGGTGGATATCCTAGAAAACCGGCTGGTTGGGTGTGCCCGGAAGGACTGGGTTGAGAGCCAATATTGTAAGTGGGCAACAATTTCAATATTGGATAACGCAACAGACATTATGCAAAAATATAACTAAGGGGCCCTTTTACAGAGTGGCGGTAAGCCACTCCTCATATGGAAGTTGTCCCATCCCCTTTATCATATTCATTGCCCTTCTTTGTACTTTTTCTAATTCCACTATATCTTTTTTGAGATGCAGTGATCAGAATTGCACACAGTATTCGAAGTGCAGTCGCGCCATGGAATGATACAAAGGCATTATATTATCCTCATTTTTGTTTTCCACTCTTTTCCTAATAATACCTAACATTCTATTTGCTTTCTTAGCCGCCGCTGCACACTGAGCAGAGAGTTTCAACATATCATCAATGATAACACCTAGATCCCTTTCTTGGTTGGCAACTCCTAATGTGGAACCCTGCATCACGTAAATATACAATACACCAAAATAAGGTGATTTTTTTTAAATTAGACTAACAGATCCGATTTTATTTATTTATTCACTCCATTTTTACATTGCCTATAATTCCCAAAAGCTCTTGGCAATGTACAGTTTTTAAAAGCATACAGCATCAGAGATGAAGTGTTAATTCCTGAAAAATAGTCAAGCAATATATTTAGTCCAATAAAAAGGCACTTCTGCTTAATCAAGTGGAACAACACAGCAACCACATTACTTTATCCTTACGAAATTTTAAGACGTAAAGAAGGCAACATGCACTCAGGACAGAAATGTAAGGATTCTCTTTCAAAGTAGAAAAGATTAAAGAGTGCCCACAGATCCTTGGCCACACAGTTTTATTTGAGCCACGTTTTCCTGAAAAGTATCATTACAAATGTTAATTTCTTCAAGCCAAATTCCCAATCCAACCATCAGCAAGACTAAAATCAGAAACTTTCAATTTAATAAGTATATTCTATGCACTGTAATTATTAGTGGGAAATGCTATATTAATGAGTGCAAAAGTTAGCAGTAAATTACCTTGTAGCTATTATCAATTTCCCAAGCTACTGCTCCTTAAGATAACCCTCTCCCTATGGTCCTTCTGGTAATTTTTCTCTGCCTGATAAACATGATGATTAAATAGCCCTCTGTGCAAAACCTTTGATTCTTTTTAAATTAAATCCATACCCAGCCTAAGGGCTGTGTCTGATTTTAACCGAATGTGTCTGTTAATCGGATAAATTATCAGTAACTCAAAGGAACAGAAGCCTCCATGCATCATCAGAGCCAGGTAAGACAAGTAAAATAAGATGTCTGGACAATTTTGCATTATTGTGAAGGTTATGATAGGCTTAGAAACAAACAATGAACCATACTGCCACAATAGTGTCTGGATTTAAGGGGATGCTATATGCTACTGAAATTAAGAATGAAATCATCATATTTTTGTGCATTTCTTGTTCTTATTCGACAATGGAAATGTAGAAAGACAAAACCTAAGTTAAAAAACATAATGGGAAACTTGCCAGAGAAATAAAGAACAGCCTCCATTTCTGACAAGTGGGTTTAGTAAGAGTCTACAAACACTTCAATTGTTTGCAAAAAATTTTAAAGATTGAATTAAATACATATGTAACCTGGGTCTCGCCCCTTGACTAAGCTCACGTCCGCAAAACCCCAGACACAGGTCACGAGAAAACTTATTTCTCTTTCAGTGCTGTATTCTGCCTCCACTCAGCTCATCGCTCATACCATCACAACGAGTTTGGGAGTAGGTCAGTGGTCTGGAATAAAGATCCAGGGTTTGGGAAGGCTAGGAGAGACTCAATTTGGCACCCCTCTCAGTCCAAGAGCAAGCGCACTCACTCTCTTGTCAAAATTCACTCTGCACTCCCGCCGTTTGTAGAACGCAAACATCTTTTTTTTTTACCTCTTTATTTATACCAGTTACATGAGTGAAAAGAACATAATGTTATCAATTACATAATAAAGGAAAATGAAACACCCAGACACCTGGTCAACAGTATTTTTACATACATACCCAAAATCCCCCAATGAATGCAAACATCCTTACTGGAACTTCTGCAACCAACAGTCAACTCTTCAGAAACTCTTTATATAGATTGTCCATCTGAGATTAATGATGATAATCTTAGCCACTTCACTTTACTCTTTGGAGGTACTCAATACTGTACATATTTACACAGGCTCCTGTTTTTTTACCCATCCTGTTGTGTCAGGAATAAATCCAAGGTTGCTTCTGTTACTCCAGATATCAATCTTTTTAGGCAGAGACCCTTTAGGCTGTCCTCCTTCCAGCAGTGTACCTCACAGGGCTATACTCCGGTCTTGAACACGCTCCCCCTATTCTGATTCCTGCTTCCAGGCTGGATTCCCCTTGTCCACCTGAAGCTCTATCTCCTTCTCAGTTGCCACTTAGAGGGGCAGCAACTTCTCCTGTAATCAGCCTGTATCTATTTCTCTCATTCCTGGATCCCCCAATACTCCCAAGGGTCCTGGCAGGGGTACAGGCAACCAAAGACCTCATGTACCTCACTCCAGACTCTTTTATGACTTTCCAAACTCCACCCCTGCTGTCACTCTCTACAGGGATTCACTCTATCTCTGCAACCCCTCCCCTGGCAAATTCACACTTCAGCCCACTGGCAGGAACCTCCCTCCCCCTCAGGGCCTCTGGAAACAACTAACACAACTTCTAGTAATGCCCATATCATGGGGTATTATACATACATTCAAAAGACAGAGAGGGAGAGGCAGATATTAGTATGTGACTGTGACGTTGCTGGAGACCAGCAAGGATAAACATGAAAATCAGTTAGGACAGTTTATCAGAAGAGCTGGTTGAGGACCACCCACAAGTCAGATTTACAGGATATCACATTAACCTAGTACATGGCAAAAAGTCCAACTTATTTGATCAGTTATTCCTGTCCATAATGCTAAAGATATATACGAGCTATAGGGTGATGGTGTCTGAGGATCTCAACATGGCAAAACAATGTGACAAGGCAGTGGCCATAGCCAGAAGGTGGCTAGAATGCAGAGACAGAAACATACCAGCAATAAAAGGAGGTATTAATTCCCCTGTACAAGTCGTTGGTGAGGCTCCATTTGGAATATCTCACTAAGGATATAAAAAGGCTCATTTTCAAAGCACATAGACTTACAAAATTACATTGGTTACTATGGAGCCAATAAGTGGCATCAATTTTTAGATGATTTTCTATGAAGTCCGTCAGAAGTGCATTCAAATCACAAGGGGGCATGTCAGGGTTTAGGGTGGGATCTGGACGTGTTTCAGCCATAATGGAACAAAACAAAATCATCCAGAACTAAAATGAAGATGTTTTGAGCTAGACATGTTTTTATAATGAATACGGCACAAAAAGGTGCCCTAAATGACCAGTTGACCTCTCCTTACTCCTTTAGTAGTCACTAACCCCCTCCCAGCCCCCCACAATGTGATTTAAAACATTATTTGCCAGCCTCTACGCCAGTCTTAGATGTTATACTCAGGTCCATTAGAACAACATGCAGGTGCCTGGAGTAGTCTAGTGGTGGGTGAAGTGCACTGCAGACAGGTGGACCCAGGCCCATACCTTACCCTACCTGTTATACTTGAGGAGGAAACTGTGAGCCCTCCAAAACTCACCAGAAACCTCTTGTGGAGAGGAAGACAAATGCATGCTGTGGGCCTACAAGAGCAGGCCGTGAGAGAGAAATTATAAATGTAAGGAGTGACTTTACATGTCTACTTTCTCCTGATCTGTGAAGGGAACAGGTCAGCTATTCCTCTGCATGAAAATAAACGATTTTCTTTCACGTCTAACCCTTTATATGCTGTATTTACTAAGGGCCCGGGCCCACCTTGTTCATGTTACCACATGCAGTAGTTATGTGCATGTTACATCAATGTTGTAAAGAAAAAGTATGCATATATAGGACTCAATTCTGTAAATGGGCACCAAGAAAAAATGCGAGCTAAGCATGTTCTATAAACAGCGCTCAAAGTTGGGCACCATTTATAGAACAGCACTTAGTGCTGGGATCTGTGCCCAATTTTGGGTGAGAGGATTTACACCTACTGAACCCTGGTGTAAATCCCCATGCCAAAATTACATGCGGATCCCCCAAAATCTGTAACATTGAGCTCAAATCCTTGAATAACAACTATAAAGATGCGTGTGTAAATTCTAATTATTGTTCAATTAGCACTGATAATTGATTGTTAGTGCCCAATTATTGGCACTAACTGGCTCACTAAGCAATTACATTGTGCACACAATTTGGGCACACACAATTTTGAGAGATATATATAGAATTTGAGGGATACTGTATTTCTTTTGAAAATTATCCTACAAAAGTACATGCACACATTTACACCTACTCTTTGGTATGCACAAATTTTAAATACGCGAAATACTGCACTGGCTACCAATCAAGGAATGAATAGATTTCAAAATTTGCACTCTGGTCCACAAAATAATCCATGGTCTGGCCCCAACCTACATGACTGAACTTATCGACTTACCAACTAGAAACATCATCGAATCATCAAGAACGTTTCTAAACCTGCATTACCCAAACTGTAAAGGACTAAAATACAAATCAACATATGCATCCAGCTTTTCCTACATTTGCACCCAGCTCTGGAACGCTTTACCTAGAAACATTAGAACTGCGAACACCCATCTAAAATTTCGAAAAGACCTCAAGACAGAAAGCCTACCCAGCAGACTCAAACTAATTCATGAACAATGCATCACATCTTTCAATCTAAGAAATAAACAATACTCCTTCCACATAATCCTATTACTTCAAAACTGTACGAATTTTACTACTCCAGTTATAATTAAGTGTACTTCTACCCTTATCCTACTCTGTATTGCTCACTAGAAGCTGTAGTCCCATCCCCAGAGACTTATCAGCCTCATTGGGATTACTTCTCTCTATATTCTACTGTATATTCGTCCCATTCTCTTTTCCGGAACCTTATCAGCTTCCTTGCACCTACTGTTACTCTTTTTTCCACTCTGTATATATTCCCAGAGTTGGTAATCTCCTCTCCGGAACCTGTAAGCCACATTGAGCCTACTGCTATGCGGGAAAATGTAATAAATAAATAAATGTATACAGCTCATTTTTAAAGTATGCAAAGTCCTAATCCCTCACCCGAGAATGCACGTGCTCCGTCCAGATAAAAACTGTACATACACATGCAAGATATGAGGATAACTATAGAAGTCATGTAGGTGGGGAAACTGACATTAAGCCTGCCCATTTAAAATTACACAGACATTTTATAAAAGTAGGGCAAGGCAGAGCCTTTTATAGAACCAATGAAGATACAAGTAAGCTTTATGTACAGGAGAAAGGGAAGGGAAATGGGACTAGACATACTGCCTTTCTGTGGTTTTTACAACTACATTCAAAGCAGTTCACATACAGGCATATTTTCAAAGCACTTTGGGAGGCTAAGTTCCATAGGTTTCTATGGAACTTTGGGAGGCTAAGTGCTTTGAAAATGAGCTTGATAGTATATATAGGTACTTATTTGTACCTGGGGCAATGGAGGATTAAGTGACTTGCCCAGAGTTACAAAGAGCTGCAGCGGGAATTTAACCCAGTTCCCCAGGATCAAAGTCTGCTGTACTAACCACTAGGCTATGAAAGGGCTATTTTATAAATGTAAACACATCACAATGAAAACATACAGCATATTTATTTATTTAGAACATTTATATTCCACATATTCCCAACATAGCAGGCTCTATGTGGCTAACAATTTATAAAGAATGAACATCAAACAAACGCAAGGGCGGAACAAAGAAGAAGGCACACCTGGGAGGGGGGCAACAGGGGAAGCCAAGGAGGGACGGCAGGAAGTTAAGGAACAGCTGAGTAGGTTTTATCACATAGATGAGTCTTGAGGAGTTTCTTAAACAGGGCGTGGTTGGAAGTTTCCCTTAATGCGGATGGCAGAGCATTCCAGTATCGTGGACTCATAAAGCAAAAACAGGAGGTGAAGAGCAATTTGTACCGTACATTCTTGCAGTTAGGATAGTGGAGATGTAGGTAAGTACGGGACGGCTTCTTGGAGTTTCTTGGAGGGAGGTCAATCAGGCTGAACATATAAACTGCAGCATCCCCGTAAACGATTTTGTGGGTTAGAGCACAGACTTTAAATTTGATACGCTCTTTGATCGGTAGCCAGTGGAGCTTCTCTCTTAGAGGTTTCGCTGCTTCAAACCGAGATTTACCAAACAGTAATCTCGCCGCTGTGTTTTGCGCCATTTGGAGCTTCTTTAGGGTTTGTTCTTTGCATCCGGTGTAAATCCCATTACAGTAGTCAAAATGGCTCAAAACGAGGGAATGGATTAGAGACCGGAATAGTGGAGGAGTGGCCTAGTGGTTAGAGTGGTGGACTTTGGTCCTGGGGAACTGGGTTCAATTCCCACTGCAGGCACAGGCAACTCCTTGTGACTCTGGGCAAGTCACTTAACCCTCCATTGCCCCAGGTACAAATAAGTACCTAAGCCGCATTGAGCCTGCCATGAGTGAGAAAGCGCGGGGTAAAAATTAAAAAAAAAAATAGGTTGAATGGAAGGAACTGCTTGATGCGTCTTAGTGACCGCATGGAGAGGAACATTCGTTTCAGAAGAGCTGAGACCTGAAGATCGAGGGTCAGGAGCGAATCCAGAATGATGCCAAGGAGCTTCAAGTTATCTGCAATAGGGAGGGAGTAGTGCAGCATAGAAATTGAGCCTGGGATAGATTTATTGAATTGTGAGGAGAGAATGATGCATTGGGTTTTTTTCCTGATTTAGCTTGAACTTAAATGCGTTCGCCCAATTCGCCATAAGGGCAAAACTATTCTGTATTGCATCAGTGATTTCAGATAAAGATGAGCGGAAGAGAATGTAAATAGTTACATCATCTGCATAAACGTAAGGGTGCAGGCCATGGTTGGAAAGGGCCATCGCAAAAGGACATCATGATATTAAATAGGGTAGGTGACAGGGGGGAGCGCTGAGGAACTCCACAGGGGGATCTCCAAGGTGGTGAAATAGCGGAGTGGACTTTGACCTGATAGGATCGACATGAGAGAAATTCTCTAAACCATTCCAAGACATAACCACCAACGCCGAATTCAGATAGTAAAGACAGAAGGAGGTTGTTCCACCATGTCGAATGCACTGGACAGATCAAATTGCAACAGCAACATGTTTTTCCCAAGTGATATCATATATCCTCAACTATAAGTCGAGAAATTTAGGCTGAGTATCTACAGGTAACACCCGTAAAAGCATAGAAAATTAACGGTAATCCCCCTCCTCCCCTGTTGGCAGCACGAGAATCCAGCAGTCCCGCTTCTAGGCCATGTACCTTCATATCTCAAACCTGCCAAGCCAGTGAAGAAACAGGAAGTTGAGTTAGAGGGTGCAGGATGAGTCCAAGAGTGTGCTCTGCAGCAGAGCTCAGGCAGTGTACTGCTGCAGTGCTGATGCTGTATAGAAGAGATTTGAAGGTGTGGGGGAGTGTTGGTGGGCAGTGTTCTTTTGCAACTTTGAGTAGAAGTTTTCAAACATATGGGAGGTGGATTGTTTGAAATCCTGGGTTGAGCTGAGGGCCCTGAGAGTTACACACAGTGTCCGACATTCAGAGGCATGCAAGCCATGCTTCAGAACAGATAGCACACCAGCAATGCCAACTCCAGAAACACACCTGGACTTTTGAGCCTCCTAAGTTAAAGGGTAAAGGATCATGGATTTGATGCACCATTTTTCTGTGGTACAACCAAAGCATATGATAAGAAAAGCAGGCTGGACTGCACAGTCCTGCTGGCTTGGGTTTTTTGCCAGCTCTGATGAGAGGGCACAGGGGAGGTACAGTGAAGACTCTGGCAGGGCTTGAGATAACAGCAATTAAAGGCTCAAGATGTTGCTTTGCAAGAGGGCAATACAGACTCAGGTGCCAGGAGGCAGATGTGACCAGGATACAAGCTAGGAACAGGGTAATATTAAAGGAATAGGGACATCTCTGCTGGTGCTGTTCTATGCCAGAGGCATGCTATGCAACCTGGGAGAAACCTGGCAGAAGGAATAGGCTCACAGCTCTGTCATGCTCTTCAGAAATCAGGACCCAATTTTTTTTCCAGTCCTACTTCATTGCATGCTGGGTGGGGGAGGGGGCAGCAAACAGAGCATGCTGCATCTGTGTGGTAGGTGCGAGTGAGGCAGGGAGAAGGACATACAGGCTGGGGAGGGGTAAGAATGAGGCAGAGAGAAGTGTGTGTGTGTGTGGTCTTGACTTATACACGAAACACACCAATTATGGCCATTTTGTTTTGTCCCAAAACTGATCTCAGCTTATGTATGAGATTGACTTATAGTAAAGTACATATGGTGTTTGATATATATTTTTTTATGTATTTGTTGTGTTATGGTGTTTTGTGAACCACTTTGGTTCAACTGTATCTAAGGATGCTTTTATACAAACTTAAGTAGCACTATATAATACCTGCATATGTCTTAATTTTATGAACATGCATGCCCAATGGCTGGCAAATATGAAGACTTCCTTGTATAGGCACATTTTAGCCTCAGGAAGGTGGATTTGGCACTCAGAGGTACGCTGCTCTCATATCTTCACTATCAAACACTCCTCTAAACTCAAGGTAGCAAAGACAAGTTAGTTGAGGGATATGCATGTTGAGGTGTAAATGCTTTTTGGGAAAATGTGCTCTACAGCCTCCTTTCTATATAGTGGAAACCAGGGGCAGACTGACCATTGGGACCATAGGGCAGTGCCCAAGGGCCCAAACCAGTAGGCCTCTGTCTAGTTTAATCATTTTTGATAGTTGGTTAGGGGCCCATGATCCTTAATGTCCAGCGTCCCAGATCCCTGTCAGTCTGCTCCTGGTGAAAAGTCAGAAAAATGTAGCCTGGTGGGTTGCAAGGAATGAGCAAAATCAAAATTCTGCCATCAAACAAAAAAGGCCGAGTAGCACTGCCCCAAATTATCCAGCTGCTTCTTAAATCATGTGCTTACTGCTTAACTCCTGATCCCCAACTGATAATGATGAATAGAAATGTATAAAACTTAAATAAATATAATCAGTAAACAAGTAGATTTCAAAACTGGATAGAATTTTGAAAGACATTCATTTCAATTTTACTTAGCAATATCTCATAACCATAGCACTCCTAGAATTGAACTGTGTTTATGAGCAATACTTTGAGAACAATTAGTCTTTGAATTGATGCAAAAATAACAGCAGGAATTCTTACTACTTAGCAGCTGTTATGTTGTATTAATTAGATATTACAGATTCAGTGATCAGCAGATTTTCAGCATATAAATTGCACTACATACCATAGGAAAGATAGGACACTGACAATCTGTGTACTAAAATTAAATGTGTTAACAGTCCGTGAAGGCTCCTCAAACACACTAGAGTCAAAGACAGCAGACTAAGTTTCCAAGTGAAGCTTTTTTTTTTTTTTTTTTTATAAAAATAGCTTTTTGGAAACCAGGCAGAGAGAACATTGTCAGTATCAAGGCAAGTTTGAAGTCCAGTTCTTTGATTCTCTTTAACAGCACCTTTAGACCTCTGGAGAGAGACAAAGTAGAAGTCATGCACCCATTGACTGCATCCTCAAAAATTAATTTTGCAAACATGGGGAAAAAATTCTAGTTTTATATCAAGATATCAACACTTGTCCAACATCCAAACTAAGTCAGGATCCACCAACCTATACCCCCCATCACACACTCTTAATGAGACAATAAGGCCAGTGAGGTGGTTAACCATCAAATGAATGCATTAGTGAGGCAGTTGTCAGAAATGTGTGTAGGCAGGTGCAATGTCTGCAGGTACATGTAGGAAACATACCCCATAGTTACTTACCTGTATCAGGTTTTCACTGAGGACGAGTTATAAATCCTAACACAAGTGATGTTATCCAGTGGAGTCCTGTGCGGAAACAGAGCTTAACTGCGCATGGTCAACTCTTTCCACCTGCCACTGTCCTGCTGGACCACACCAGCTTCATTAGAATGCAGTGATATTAAAAAACTCCCCCCACCCTTCATGATTTCCACTATTATTGCATATATGTCACAATGAATGGTTTCTGATATTAAACAAAATGTAATATTAAACAAAGGGAACTGAGGAAACACAAAACACTGTTTTTAAAGGAGCAAAGTTATCCAACACCCATATTGTGCCTTGTGAAAAAGCAATTGCCCCTTATTTACTCAACCAACCAACTGACCAAATTTAATTGATAACTAGATTCAGTTGATTCGAAACAGCCAGAGTTGATTGCAGCCGGTCCTGTTAAATCTAAACCTTACTATATATTGAACCTTACTATGAGAATGAAGTAGTCACCACAAAGTTTGTACAAGAACGCTATGACACGATCAAAGGAGATTCCAGAAGAGAAAAAAATCCCCAACAAACTGGAAAGGATTATAAAGCCATTTTTAAAGCTCTGGGCATCCATCAAACAACAGTGACAGCCGTTGGCTTTTAATTTTGAAGTTCATCTTTTGGACGTTAGGAACCCAGTATTTACACAACCATATTGCACAGGTGTCTGCATCCCGATTTTATAAAGCTAGGATATGGACGTATAAAACTGGAATATGTCTTTATGGCAAGAGGCCATGGTCTAGTGTGTTTCGGGCAGGACTAAGGAGGGGCCAAAATATGGACCTCCAACTCCGATTTCAGAAGGGGAAGGGATGTCTGTATCTAAAGAGATGGGACATTGTTATTTAGACCTGGTACTTGGCAAGTCCAGGTTACAGAAAGGTGTTCTGATTGAGCAGTTGTCCATTGGAAAGATTAAAACAAATCACCACCTCAATCCCCTGTTTGCTGTCCCTCTCCTTCCCCTCAATGTGAAATTAGCAAGGGATATGGGGCTCTATGAAAGCTTCAGGAACTATAGACATTCATGGTACTAAAATACTTTTTAAATTAACAGACATCCATGCAGAGTTGTGCAGTAGTCTAATGGTTAATACAGCAGGCTGAGAAACAAAGGATGCAGGTTCAAACCCATTTCAGCTCTTTGTGTTTTCTTTCTTTCTTTCTTTCTTTTTTTTTGTGAGCCCTTCAGGGACAGAAAAATAGCTGCCGTTAATGCATGGGTGTAGTTTGACTGTTCCATTTGGGGGGGGGGGGGGGGGGCAAAGGGTGTGGCTTGGCACATTTGCATATCATTTGCATACATACATCTCATACATATTCATTATGGCTATTAATAAAAACAAAAACACACACGCACCAGACTAAAATGCTGAATATGAAGCCAGCATATCAAAAACAATAGGGCCAGACACTTTATGAAATAACACAAAACCCTACAAAAAGACACTCAAAACCTATACAGAAAACTTAACACACAACAGTCTTAACCTACCTATGAAAATACAGTGCAATAAATTTACACTGGACCCTAGAGCACCAATATACCTGCTACTGGAAAACTGTAACAAGCTGAACTGTTACACATTCCTACACAAACACTACATGCTAGCAGAATCCGTCACGTCAGCCACATATACAGAACATGGACAGACCCTCATGTGATACAAAATAGGGAACCACAAAAACTGAAATATCGATCTCTTCAAGAAAGCCAGACTCTGCAATCAGTGCAAATACTGGTAAAAGAGAAACAGAAATGTATTTTCTCCTGTACTGTACAAAATACAATAGAAAAAAAAATGTACATTTCACAAAGCAAAAAGAAAAACAAAAAAGGCAACAGTCTACTTACTACATAAAAGTCTGTTATAAAAAGTAGACCGATACACATATATAAAAACCAAAAAATAATTTATTCAAACCAAGATAAAAGCAGTATCCGACGTGGCCACGTTTTAGGTATGTATTGATACATTATTGGAGTTGATTAAATCCATCCAATGTTTTATACACTTTTATATGTTTGGAAAGTGGCTTGTCTTATCTCCTCCTCCATTTTACTTTTGAATGTGTAATGCATTTATTGTACTTTATTTTATCATTTGCTGTTATGACTTTATATATATATATATATATATATGTACATAATTTGAGATGATGTTATCACTATTTTTATGTTTTTATTTGTAGTTTTACCCCTGACGCAGCCTGAGGGCGAAACGTGGCCAAGTCGGGTACTGCTTTTATCTTGGTTTGAATAAATTATTTTTTTGTTTTTATATATGTGTATCGGTCTACTTTTTATAACAGCCATTTCACAAAGCAGGCACATCTTAGTCCTTAAAAAGCATTAAATAAAAAGAATGTTTTCTTTTCTACCTTTGTTGTCTGAGCATTCTATTTTTCTACTTGGTCTGGTCCCAGTCTCTTTTCCACTTTCCATATATCAGTCTTCTCCTAAATTCTTTTCCAGGTTGACTTTTCCATTTCTTCACTCTTCTCTTGTCTTCTTCCTGTCCTTCTCTGCATCTGTCTGGCACTGATCTTTCATTTTACATCCCCCCTCCCACACACACACATACACTTTTCTCTCACTCTTTTGTCCATAGTATCCATCTAACTATTGGCTTTGCCCATCTCCCTCTCATTCCCTCTCCAGCACTCCCATTCCCCCTTCTGTCTCTCCCTTACTCAGTCTCCTAAATACCTCCCCCATCTTTCACCCACTTCAATAGTCCTCCATTCCCATACTCTGTACTCACCCCCTTTGCCCTCATCTACCCTCCACTGTATCTCATCACCCTATCAGTCCCAGCTCTATCCATGTCTCTCCTTCCTTCCCTTGCCTCCAAGACCACTCTTCTGCCTGTTACCTTATACCCCATGCCCAACAACTTATCTTTCACCATCTTTTTAACCCCTTTCTACCCTAACTCAACCCCCTTCAGAGACGTATCCCCTTCTCCTATACCCCTCACCAGTACCCCAATCCATTTTCAATATCTCTTATCCTCTCTCCAGTCTTCCAGGTCATTCACATTATGTCTCAACCTTTTCCCACATCATCCCTTTTTCTTGCCCTTTTACTCATATCCCTCATTTCACATCCTGCTTCTTCCCCTCTCCCACCCCCCAGTCCCATCCATCTCCTGCCCCTTCCCTCTGCTGTGCCCCACTTCTCCCAGTCCCATCAATCTCCTGCTCCTTCACTTTGCTCACCACCCCTCCCAGTCCCATCCATCTCCTGCTTCTTCCCTCTGCCGTGTCCCACCTCTCCCAGCCCCATCCATCTTCTGCTCCTTCCCTCTGCTCACCACTCTTCCCAGCAGAGGCTCCAATTTTTTCTAAGTAGCTTTTAAATTTTTGATATGAAACTGCATACAAAGAAAATTAAATTTGGCATCAATGAGGATTACACAGTACTGCATAAGAAAAGTGCTTCAAAGCAATAACTGTGCTGTGAGATCTGAAGATCACGTTACATTTATTTTTGTTACATTTGTATCCCACATTTTCCCACCTTTTGGTAGGCTCAATGTGGCTTACATAGTTCCGGAGAGGTTGTTTCTGAGTCCAATGTGATCAAATACAAAAAGTAGATAGCACAAATTAAAGACTAGGCGGTTTGCTCCATGTGGATTGCGAGGGTGGGATCGTTCAGTGAGGGATTGGCTGTTATCCATTACTTAATTGTTATGTATCATAGTTCGGTGTTTATGTTGGTTGAGTGGTGTATACCTTTCTGAAAAGGTGAGTTTTTAGGGTTTTTTCGATAATTTAGGTGGTTACTCATGTTTTTCAAGACTTTTGATAATGTGTTCCAGAGCTGTGTGCCTGTGAAGGAGAAACTGGACGAATATGTTCATTTATACTTCAGTCCCTTGCATCTTGGGAAGTGAAGGTTTAGATACGTTAGTGCAGATTCAAGTGTGTTTCTCTTTGGTAGGTCGATTAGTCCAATCATGTAGTTCGGCGCAAGACCATGAATTATTTTGTGAACTAAAGTGCAAATTTTGAAGGTGATGCGTTCTTTGAATGGTAGCCAGTACAGTTTTTCGAGAAAGGGTTTTGCGCTTTCAAAACAAGATTTTCCGTATATAAGCCTAGCTGCCGTATTCTGGACTGTCTGAAGTTTCTTTAAGATTTGTTTGTTACATCCCGCATATATACCATTGCAGTAATTGATATGTTTAGTAGTACATAAGAATGTTTATTCAGATTAAAATCTGCTTTGCTTCTGAACTATAGTGACATCCAATTGATATGTAATATAGGGGCCCTTTTATTAAGGCACACCGAAAATTGGCCTGCACTGGTGTAGGTGTGGCGTTTTAGACGCGCCCAGGTCCATTTTTCAGTGTGCCTGGAAAAAAGGCCTTTTTTGTAGCCCAAAATAGACGTGCGTCAAAATTAAAACCTACCGCGTCCATTTTTGGCCTGAGACCTTACCACCACCCTTTGACTTAGCGGTAAGGTCTCACTCACTAACCGGGCGGTAAGAATCAACACGCGTAAACTGCCGATTACTACCGGGTAAGTGCCACATGGTAGAAAATAGAAAATATTTTCTACTGCGTGTTTTGGACACGCGTCAAAAATGGAATTACCGCCGGGGGCACGCAGTAGCCCAGTGGTAGTTCCAATTTGCCGTGCGTCGGACACCCGCAGGTGCCTATTTGCCTTAGTAAAAGGGCCCCATAATTAGTTGCTGGGAGAAGTATTTGGATTGATAATTGATAGTTGTACCCAATTACTGGCACTGCTTGGCTCATTATTCAATTGAATTGTGTACGGTATTTGGGCACACGCCCATATTTCCAATTGCAAGTTTGAGCGCCATATATATAATCCTGGGGTAAATGTGTAAAAATATAATGTAATGCTTAGAAACAAAACAGTCTTGCAGCCTTCACTGGGAATAGTTTTTTTTACCACTACTAATCTACTTCAAATTCTTTAATTTATCTCTCTTTTCTAAGCTGTTTTTTTTTTTCAACAGTGGCATGTTTTTGGTCCAGTGAACACATTTTTTAAATCAATTATTCTAATGTATAAATTAACAAAAGGGATGGATTCAATTTTTAATTTGTAATGAGTTTTATTTTGAATACAAGCATCATTTAAAGGGCCTGTGGGGAAGGTTAATTATCTTATGAACTTATGCTGAATACATTAATAGTCAGATTTTCTGAGCAATGAGATAATATCTAACATTTAACTACACCAATGCCATATAAATATATTATGGCACAGAAACCAGTGCAGACTAATCAAGTAGATCAATGCTTAAACATTTTTATCTTTTAATCTTAAAATTTAAAAACTGGCTCTGGATGGTTCTCTGTCTTTTGAAAACATAGAGGACTCTAAACAACCCCATGTAGCTCATGAGGATTGCTTTTGTACTTGAACAATACAAACATCGATATAAAATATTTTCTTTAATTTGAAAGTATTTTAAAGGTAGATGGAATTTTTAAACCTTCATTTATTCACTTGATATACCGCATTACACCGGAAGGCACCAAAGCGGTTCACAACATTAAAATGCATACTTTTCAAGGACAATCTACCCACAGAAATGGCAGACTTAAGTGTCTGTCCAACTTTTGTATCCACAGCAGATTTGACGCAAAAGTAAGTATGAAGGTTCAAAGTTCAAATTATTTGATATACTGGAAATTTTAAAAAGGAAATCTAAGTGGTTTATAGATTTAAAAGTTATAAGGGGGGGGGGGGGGGGGGGGGAGATCACGTGATGTGCCGAGAGGAGCAGATGTGCACTGGCTCCTCTCTAGGGTTCCCACACCTCCATAACCCTTTTCTTGGTGAACCGCTGACGTGATTTCTGGTTGGGAAGCTTGGAGACATCAGTGAATAGTTGATGGACAGATTCCTGTCCCCATCCGTGTCTAAAATGCCTGGGGAAAAAACAAAAATGAGAGAGAGATAAGCCACGAGGTTCGGAGGACAAAATGGCACCGGCAGAAGCCCGATCTTTTCGGCGGTGCAACTGCAGCAAATTACTGAATCGGTTGGAAGGGCTCTCGAACCCCGATGGAATAAGTTGTCAGATCAGCTGATGGCAATGGAAGGAATGCTGGCAGATACAACTAAAAGGATTACAGAGCTGGAAGAACGAGTGTCAGCATTGGAGGGTGCGGGGACAGGGGCCTCTAAGCATTTGGAGCAGCTGGATAAACAAATATGAGCTTTGGATGCAGGTAGACGACTTAAAGAATCGTTCATGCAGAAGTAATATGCGCTTGATAGGGCTGCCGGAATCTCTGCCAGACCACGCCTTATCGGACACGCTGGAAAAATGGCTGTGCTCGGAATTTGCCTTATCAGACAGCATGGGCCCCATATGCTTAGAAAGAGTGCACCGCGTGGGTCATCCGAGAGAAGGGATGAACAGACCCAGGGTGATGCTGGCAAAGGTGCATAATTACATTCACAAGGCAGAAATTCTGCGTGGCTTTTGACTCAAAAGAGACTCCCTTAAGTACGAGGGGCATCCGGTGCAGATTTACCAGGATTATTCTGTAGCACTGCAGGAGAGGAGACGCCGTTTTTCGCCGCTCTGCACTGAATTGAGAGAGCTTAAAGTTCGGTTTATGTTTTTGTACCCAGCATTGTTGAAAATCTTTCATAAGGGACAATGGCAAGCTTTTGATTCGCCAGCAGAGGCCCTACAATGTTTGAAAGAAATCAAAGAGATTGTAAACTTGCCACCCTGATGGGGCTCAGGGAATCTGGACTGAAAGATATGTACTGAGGCTGAGTGACTCGCTTGACTAGCGGTAACTATAGTGATGTCATACGGGGGGTGCGGGTCCCCATAACATCAGTGGGGTGATCTCTCCTCATCACACGGAGGTGTGGTGGGGATCTTTAAGGGAAATTTGGGATAAGGGACTTGGAAGGGCAGAGGGGTGGGAAGTGGAGGGGGGCTGCTGTGGGGAGGGGGTGAGTTGTGTAAGTGATATGAATGAGAAATATTGGAGGTGGAGGTTAAGATTGCTGCTGGGCGAGGCTGGGCGCCTGGTGGTGGGTTATGGCAAGTTGACTAAGAGCGTGTTGTGGGTTAGGGTCTGTAGGAGTATTTACCTGCGATCTCACTGTTGCTGGTCTTGGCATATACAAGTCAAACCATTCTGTTATAACAATATGGATTTTACAGCCTGTGGCCTGTATGCATCAGTAACCATCAGAAACCAGCTTTGTTACAAAAAGGAAAATTACTGCTGAGCATAGCATGATGACTTCATCCAAGGACATATTCTTTGTTGCAAACTAGCCCAGTTATCTCCTGGGAAGATTGGAGGAGAGAAACACACATGGCTCCAGGAGTATGGGATCAGACAGGGAGATCTGCATGCCATCGATAACAGTTTCACTGCTACGACAAAGGCTCTCTTCATGACCATGAAGCTGGCTGGACATTATTACACCGTTTGTGATTGGTCCACAGGTATGATCTGACCCATGGATGCCAAAAAGATGGTCTGAAGAAGAGGAAGACAGAGAGGACCAGAAGACTTGCAGGAGGATAGAAGGCTCGGCGAGAGCAAGAGACTGATTTCCTAAACACCAGTGAACTGCATACCTTGTAACAAACTCACAAGCTTAGCTCAGCTACAATATACGGCCTTACCTAATGACTGTGTCATCTGCATCCAGAATACAGATCTCGGACGTTATTCCTGGACTGAGAGACTCGCTGAGGCTTCAGCTTGAGTTTCAGAGGAGAAATCCGCTTCTTTACCATTGGAAGTCTGCCACAGACGGCAAGGTGAGATAACAGGATATACTACCTATGGTCATGGGGATAATTAGTCCTTGGCTTTTGTCTGAGACAGATGGGTTTTATGTCATGACTTATGGTCTGTAAATTTAGCTGCTAACTGTGTATTTTGCACAAGATGTGTGGTGTAAGTTCTCATAATAATCATTAGGATATCAGTATTGTGATTGGTTGTGTAGTCCATTAGGATAATCATATATCATCATTATCTATATTTTGGTGATTATCTATTTTTATAGCAAGTTATTTTGTATTTTGCTTGGCATTTGGCTTCAGAACTATATATTATTATTATTTGTTACATTTGTATCCCACATTTTCCCACCTTTTGCAGGCTCAATGTGCCTTAAATATAACCATTAACGGTGTTCGCTGATTACGGTTTGAACAAATACATAGTATGAATTTTAAAGAAAGTGATATTGTGGTATAATGAGGTATATGTATGGTAGGAAACAGTTGGGGGGGAACATAGAGAGGGAAAGGGGGAAGAAAAGTCAGGTAATGTCCGTTGCAGTCTTTGGTTATGTTGTGTCGCAAGTGACCGGTATTTTTATGTTGGGTCAGTGGGGTATGCTCTTCTGAACAGGTCTGTCTTTAGTGCTTTCCGAAAATTTAGGCGGTCGAGTGTAGTTTTTACTGCTTTTGGCAATGCACTCCTTAGTTCTGCGCTTAGGTAGGAAAAGCTGGTTGCATAGGTGGATTTGTATTTGAGTCCTTTGCTGCTTGGGTAGTGGAGGTTTAGATATGATCGTGCAGATTTTGTGGAGTTTCTGGTTGGCAGGTCGATGAGGTCTGTCATGTATCCTGGTGCCTCGCTGTAAATAATTTTATGAACAGTCGTGCAGATTTTGAAAGTGATGCGTTCTTTGATTGGTAGCCAGTGCAATTTTTCTCTGAGTGGTTTGGCGCTGTCAAAACGTGTTTTTCCAAATATAAGCCTGGGTGCTGTATTTTGGGCGGTCTGAAGTTTCTTTATGATTTGATCCTTGCATCCTGCATAGATTCCATTACAGTAATCTGCGTGGCTTAATACCATGGACTGTACCAGGTTACGAAATATTTCCCTAGGGAAGAATGGTTTTACGCGTTTGAGTTTCCACATTGAGAAAAACATTTTCTTTAAGGTGGATTTTGCTTGGGTCTCTAGTGATAGGTTACTCTGATAGTGATAGGTTGATTGTTACTCTGAGAATTTTCAGGCTGTCTGAGACAGGGAGGGTGTATCCTGGGGTGTTAATGTTTGTGGGTTTGTATGTATTGTATTGGGATGAGATGATGAGACAGTGTGTTTTCTCTATATTGAGTTTTAGTTGGAATGCATTTGCCCATGAGTTCATGATGTTTAAGCTTAGTTTGATTTTGTTGGTGATTTCTGCCAGATCATGTTTATATGGGATGTATAGTGTAACGTCATCAGCGTAGATAAATGGGTTGAGGCCTTGGGTGGATAGGGTCTTGGCTAGTGGAGTCATCATGAGGTGTGTATGTATGTATGTATATATATATATATATATATACCTAATAAATAATATATATTCCATCTGTGGCATTGTTCCTTTTTCCAGCACAGCTAGCTAGCCATTGGGCCAAAGAGGTACACTTCCCCTAGACACGCGTCCAGAATAATTGTTATTTAGTAGTGTTCTGTCAGCTAAGTACCTCAGGATATATATATTAGGAGTTGTCCTCCTGGATATATACTCCTACAGGTCTGCAAGGGATGAGCGCCACCCAAGTACAACTACGCCCTCTTAGATTTCTTTCGTGGAATGTGTGTGGGGTCACTTCACCAGTAAAACGTACAAAGATTTGGGGGCCCTTAAATGCCATAAAGCAGACATAGTGTGTCTGCAAGAGACTAGACTTTCGAAGGAGGAACATCTTAAACTGATGCGCCAGTGGGTGGGCCAGGTTTTTTGTTCCCCCTCACAGGGTTGTCAAGGGGGGCGTGGCCATTCTTCTACACAAATCGCTCTCCTGTACAGCTAGACAACTCTTTCAAGACACACAAGGGCGCTACATAGGAGTCTTATTAAATATTCAAGGTAGGGATTTAGTTGTGGTGGGGGTGTATGGCCCTGTCCTGAAGGACCCCTCCTTTTTTAGATCTTTGCTGAAAGAATGCATTAATTATGCTACTTGTCCCTTGATAGTGATGGGAGACATGAATGTGGTTCTGGACCCTGAGATGGACCGATGGGAACAGAAACCATTGTGGGGGGGGGGCAGGGGGGGATACTGAGTTGCAGGCTTTATATAAGGCCCTGGACTTGGTAGATTCCTGGCGTCTCCTACACCCTGAGGAAAGAGATTATACGCATACTTCTAGAGCTCATCATTCCTTATCCCGCTTGGATTATATCTTGGTTTGTAGTAATTTGTTTTCTTGAGTGCGGTCAGCGGTTATTGGGCCGGAAGAGATATCAGACCATGCTCTGATATGGGTAGACATTGAGATTGGTCCTCTTGCGCAGCAGTTCTCAGGGTGGCGATTTCCTAATTATCTATATCAATCTATGGATTTTCGCGCCTACTTGCAAAGGAAGTGGCAAGAGTTTTCACAGAATAACGGGCAGCACGCTGAAAATCCTAAGCTCTTTTGGCCCACCGGAAAGGCAGTGATAAGAGGGCATATTATTGCGCATGTGAGTGCTTGTAAAAAGCATTCAGCACAAGACATAATTACTCTAGAACGGAAACTGTGGGCAGTGAAGTGCTCTTTTATAGTACGCCCTTCCTCACAGACTTTTGATGTGTTACAAACCATGCGGGTGGCCCTAAATACGCGCACTCATGAACACACCTCTAGATCGCTTTTGCGTATGCAACGGAAGTTTTTCCGATATGGGAATAAAGCAGGGAAACTCCTGGACGGGGTAGTGAAACGTGGAGGGACCCCGATATATACCAAACATCAAAACGCCAGTGGGCCACACCACATCACAGACGGCAGAAATTGCAGAGGTCTTTGTTGGGCAGACTGGATGGACCGTGCAGGTCTTTTTCTGCCGTCATCTACTATGTTACTATGAATCCCATTTTCGGGAATTATACGCTGGTCTGGAAGAACTCCCGCGCGCGGCAGCTTCCATCCGTACTTACTTAGAGCGTTCCGGGATTTGTCGGTTTACAGAGGAATTCAGGGCGGCACTTAATAGGCTGCTTACAGCTAAAGAGGTACAGAGTGTGATTAAGAGCCCTGATGGCTAAACAGAAGAATTTTATAAAATGATGCAACCTCAGTTACTAGGCCCGCTAATGGACTATGTACACAAAGTTATTGAGTCACAGGGGTTCCCTGATAATGAAAACTTAGTTTTGATCTGCTTGATACCTAAACCAGGCCGCCCTAGAGAGTCACCAGGGTCATATCGCCCCATTTCGCTCCTCAATGTTGACATAAAAATATTACCTAAGGTTTTGGCCAACAGGTTGGTGGAGGGATTGCCTAGGTACATTCATACAGATCAGGTTGGATTTGTAAAGGGACGTCAGTCAGTACTCAATATGCGTAGGCTATTGCTTGATATCATACATTGCCAGGAGAAGGGGGTTCCCCTAGTAGCTGCTAGTCTAGACACAGAATGTGCATTTGATAGAGTGCATTGGCAGTTTTTATTTGCTACCCTTTCCTACTTAGGGGTTTCGGGGTGGTTTCTCAATGCTGTAATGGTTTTATATGCAGAGCCTAGAGCAGTTAATGGGTTTCAGATGAAACGGTTTCCCATTCCCCTTGGCACAAGACAGGGGAGCCCTCTATCCCCTTTGTTGTTTATCACTCTTGAACCCTTGCTCTGTACATTGAGGGCGACTGAGTCTCTGAAGGGGTGAAGATAGGGCAGCAGCTGATTAAAGTTATGGCCTTTGCGGACAATCTGCTTTTGACCCTCACTAATCCTCAAGCATCTATTCCGCAACTAGTTTCCTTAATCTCAGCCTATAGGACCTTCTCTGGGTTCAAACTCAATATGGTGAAGTTTATGGCCCTAGCTTTCCCGTCCACACTGTCTGGCACATGGAGCGGGACATTCCCATTTAGTTGGGCGAATGGTGGACTTAGGTACCTGGGAGTCCCTATCCCTGCCAACCTAGCAGACCTATACACATTTAATATACAGCCTTTGTGGTTGTCTATAAGGCAGACTCTTTCTCTGTGGCGGGCATATCCTCTCTCTTTGGTGGGGCGTATAGCATTGTATAATATGATTTTAGTCCCGAAATGGTTATATATTTTCTAGATGCTCCCTTTGTATCTACGTGTGAAGGATGAGCGTGTCTTACATAAAATGTTGCAGACATACCTATGGCAGGGGGAAACGCCCCATCTGTCTATTTCGATACTATGTAAACCAAAAAAATGTGGGGGATTGGGTCTGATAAATGTGAGATATCTTATTGTGGCTTGCACTATGAGACATATCAACGATTGGTTCCGGAATGTGTCAGATTTCTCTGTGTCTAGCCTGGAACCCAACCTTTTTTGTAATTACTATTTTAGTTGGCAGCTTCACACCATACCAAAGCACCCCCCACCAAATCTTCAAGCTAACTTGTTTATTCATGCGGCCCAAGCAGTCTGGAGATGGCTGTGCATGAGACATCACTTTTCAGCAGCAGCGTCCCCCTTCTTGGCATTGCGGCACAATCCAGATTTTCCAGCAGGCACTGAGTCTTTGGTGTTTTCGCCAAAGTCGTTGTGCCCATTTCACCCCTCTCCTGAAATCACTTCACTGGCTCCCTATCCGTTTCCGTATACAATTCAAGCTCCTCTTGTTGACCTATAAGTGCATTCACTCTGCAGCCCCTCACTACCTCTCCACCCTCATCTCTCCTTACACTCATTCCCTAAAACTCCGTTCACTGGGCAAATCTTTCCTAATTGCACCCTTCTCCTCCATCGCTAACTCCAGACTCCGCTCCTTCTATCTCGCCGCACCTTATGCCTGGAATAGGCTTCCTGAGCTTTACATCTAGCTCCATCCCTCACAGCCTTCAAATCCGGGCTAAAGGCCTACCTGTTTGATGCTGCTTTCGACTCCTGACTTGTAACTTTTATCTTATCCTTATGTGTCCTCTGTCTGTCCTTCCCTTATCCTTTTTGGTCCTGTTTGTTTGTCCTGATTTAGATTGTAAGCTCTTTTGAGCAGGGACTGTCTTTCTTTTTCATTTTCAATTGTAAAGCGCTGCGTACGACTGGTAGCGCTATAAAAGTGATTTATAGTAGTAGTAGTAGTTTTCCCGTTGGACTACAATGGGGATATGTTATTTGTTCCAAGTGCTTGCAGAGGATAGACGTTTACAGTCTTTTGAGGACCTCAGTGTTCGGTATACTCTACCTCCCACAGACTACTTTGCATACTATCAACTGCGACATTATGTCAGGAGTTTACCATGGGAGGACCTGTGCGAGGATGTGCAAGACACTATGAATGAGGTGCTCACCTTGGGCACGCAGAATCACGTACCGCTGGCCTTCCACCATAAATACTTGCAAGACTCTTCCCCAGACATAGGTTTTGCATGTCTGGCACACCGCTGGACTGTGGATCTGCCGGCACAACTGTCGGCTCAGCACCTACAAACTTGCTTGCAGCGGATTTACAGAAACACTTGTGCGGCCCAGCTGTGGGAGATGCAATATAAGTTCCTTTTACGTCTCTACATTTCGCCGCATCGGGCATGCAGGGCGCGATTTGCAGAAACGGCGAAATGTCTGAAATGCCTGGACCCTTGTGCAACATTGGCCCACATGTTCTGGCCTTGCCCGAGGATACACCAGTTTTGGATACGGGTGTTGCAGGCGACGGAGCGCCAGTGATCTTGTGTTCTGCTCAGGGACCCTGGGATTATGTTTAAGGTTTACCATCTTCCTCCTTCAGTATCTCCAGGCCTGTTGAATTTTCTTTGCCGGTTGGTGTTGATAGCAAAAAAATGTATTCTACAATATTGGAGAGTTCCTGCAGTGACAACGTTGGCGGATTAGAGGTCCCAAATGATAACTTTGATGATTTTGGAAATAAAATGCCAGTGCAACACAATATCATCTTCACCCCTGGGAAGAAAGTTTAAACGTTGCTGGGGGCGCTTTTGGTCTACTTTGCAACTGAGTGTTAAGAGACGTTTACTAACTTGACTCAAAGGACTGGATGCTCCTCTACACAGCAAGCAGCAATGGGGGGAGGGGAGAGGGGGAGGGGTGGGGTGTTTGGCCATGGTTGATAAGATGCACATGCAGCTTGTGCAATTTTGCAGTTGTCGTCAATAAAAATTAGTTTGAATAAAAGTTACAAGGGGAAGGGAAAAATATACAAAACAATACACTACAGGATATATAAGGATAATGGGGAGAGGAAAATTTACAATTTAAAATAAGAGCTAATAAGGGGAGGAGGAAATATAAATGGGAAGCTTGGTTAACTGTCTCATTTATGTGCCAAAGATCAGAAAGCGTTAAGTGGGAAAGCCAGAGAGAAATGGAAGGCTTTTATCTGTGATTTGAAATTACTGAATAATCCTGGCTTCAAGACAGGTATAAAGCCTGTAAATACAAAATATTGAAAACTGTTCCCAATATTCTATAAATTGTCTGAGTGCAGGCTAGTTAATAGCAAGGCTGAGAAAAATTAATATATGCATTTGTTACAAGCAGGCTTGACTACAGCAATTCTCTTTTAACTGGATTAAGTCTAGCCTATAATGTTTGCAATTGGTGCAAAACATGGCTGCATGTTTAATAACAGGGTCAAAGAGATCTGATCATATTACTCCTGTGCTTCATTATCTGCACTGGTTGCCTGTTGCAGTACACATCAACTTTAAGTTGTGTGTCTGTTTATAAATTATTTCATATAGGATGCCCAGTTTGTCTTTGTAGTAAGTTGATGCAACGTGTTTCTTAGTGGGAACTTTGTTCTTTGCAGAAAAATCTTTTGCAATTTCCGGGTCTCAAGTGTTATGAAACTTTCATCTGCTAGAAAGCGTGCATTTTCATATGCTGGTCCTCTTCTCTGGAACTCTTTGCCTGAAGATCTTCAGAACACTTCTTCATATATTGTGTTTCATAAGTAATATTTTACTTGATCTGTGGTAGATATTGCTTGTCTAGTGCTACTTATCTATAAAATTGTACTATAACTGTTCATTTTATGTAATTTGTGAACTGTGAACCATTTTGACACCGAGGTAGAAAGTGGTATTGTGTTCAGTTATGGAGGCCGTATCTTGCTAAAGATGTAAAAAGACTAGAAGTGGTGCAAAGAAAAGCTACAAAAATGGTACATGGGATTGCCATACGAGACTTGCCATCCTGAACATGTATACCTTGGAGGAAAGGAGAAACAAGGGTGACAGGATACAGACGCTCAAATATTTGAAAGGTATTAATCCGTAAACAAACCATTTCCGGAGATGGGAAGGTGGTAGAACTAGAGGACATAAATTGAGGTTGAAGGGGGGCAGACTCAGGAGTAATGACAGGAAGTATTTTTTCACAAAAAGGGTGGTAGATACGTGGAATGCCCTCCCACAGGAGGTGGTGGAGATGAAAACGGTAATGGATTTCAAACATGCGTGGGATAAACACAAAGGAATCCTGTTTAGAAGGAATGGATCTACAGAATCTTAGCGGAGATTGGGTGGCAATGCCGGTAAGGGAAAGGCTCTAACAATTTTTTAGTGCATCTAGCCCTAAATTCTTAATTATATCTAACCCTGACAGCACTTAGGAACACAATAGCTTCACTATGAACCAAATAACTTACCCACTCAAGTCAAAACTAAAAATATTAGGGGTCAATATTGACCTATTCTTATGAGATTCAAGTCAACTCTGTAATCACCAAAGCTTTCAAGACCCTCTGGAGATTTTAATCAGACCTTTCTTTCCAATAACCACTTTCTGATTACTTGTACAGTCTCTTGTTCTCACACAGCTTGACTACTGCAATGCTGTGTATTTAAGTACTAAGGAAAGTCTAATAAAGAAACTACATATAACATAGAGGCATATTTTCAAAGCACTTTGGGAGGCTAAGTTCCATAGGTTTCTATGGAACTTTGGGAGGCTAAGTGCTTTGAAAATAAGCCTCATAGTAACATAGTAGATGACGGCAGAAAAAGACCTGCATGGTCCATCCAGTCTGCCCAACAAGACAAACTCATATGTGTTACTTTTTGTGTATACTTTACCTTCAGGGCACAGACCGTGTAAGTCTGCCCAGCACTATTCCCGCCTCCCACCACCGGCTCTGGCACAGACCGTATAAAGTCTGCCCAGCACTATCCCCGCCTCCCGCCACCAGCTCTGCCATCCAATCTCGGCTAAGCTCCTTAGGATCCATTCCTTGTGAACAGGATTCCTTTATGTTTATCCCATGCGTGCTTGAATTCTGTTACCGTTTTCATCTCCACCACCTCCCGCAGGAGGGCATTCCAAGCATCCACTACTCTCTCCGTGAAAAAATACTTCCTGACATTTTACTTGAGTCTGCCCCCCTTCAATCTCATTTCATGTCCTCTCGTTCTACCTCCTTCGCATCTCCAGAAAAGGTTCGTTTGCGGATTAATACTTTTCAAATATTTGAACGTCTGTATCATATCACCCCTGTTTCTCCTTTCTTCCAGAGTATACATGTTCAGGTCATCAAGTCTCTCCTCATATGTCTTGTAATGCAAATCCCTTACCATTCTCGTAGCTTTTCTTTGCACCGCTTCTATTCTTTTTACATCCTTCGCAAGGTACGGCCTCCAAAACTGAACACAATACTCTAGGTGGGGCCTCACCAACGACTTATACAGGGGCATCAACACCCCCTTTCTTCTGCTGGACACACCTCTCTCTATACAGCCTAACAACCTTCTAGCTACGGCCACCGCCTTGTCACACTGTTTCGTCGCCTTCAGATTGTCAGATACTATCACCCCAAGATCCCTCTCCCCGTCCATTCCTATCAGACTCTCCCCACCTAACACATACGTCTCCCGAGGATTTCTATTCCCTAAGTTTATCACTTTGCATTTCTTCACATTGAATTTTAATTGCCAAACCTTAGACCATTCTTCTAGCTTCCTCAGATCCTTTTTCATGTTTTCCACTCCCTCCCGGGTGTCCACTCTGTTACAGATCTTAGTATCATCCGCAAATAGGCAAACTTTACCTTCTAACCCTTCGGCAATGTCACTCACAAATATATTGAACAGAATCGGTCCCAGCACTGATCCTTGAGGCACACCACTACTCACCTTTCCCTCCTCCGATCGAATTCCATTCACCACCACCCTCTGGCTTCTGTCCGTCAACCAATTCCTAATCCAGTTCACCACTTCGGGTCCTATCTTCAGCCCATCCAGTTTATTTAAGAGCCTCCTGTGGGGAACCGTGTCAAAAGCTTTGCTGAAATCTAAGTAGATTACGTCCATAGCTCGTCCCTGATTCAATTCTCCTGTCACCCAATCAAAGAATTCAATGAGATTCGTTTGGCACGATTTCCCTTTGGTAAAACCATGTTGTCTTGGATCTTGCAACTTATTGGCTTCCAGGAAATTCACTATCCTTTCCTTCAGCATCGCTTCCATTACTTTTCCAATAACCGAAGTGAGGCTTACCGGCCTGTAGTTTCCAGCTTCTTCCCTATCACCACTTTTGTGAAGAAGGACCACCTCCGCCGTTCTCCAATCCCTCGGAACCTCTCCCGTCTGCAAGGATATATTAAACAAATCTTTTAAGAGGACCCGCCAGAACCTCTCTGAGCTCCCTCAATATCCTGGGGTGGATCCCATCTGGTCCCATGGCTTTGTCCACCTTTAGCTTTTCAAGGTTTTCATACACACTCTCTTCCGTGAACGGTGCTCTAACCACTTTAATCTCATTTGTACTTTTTGCAGTCCATCGCGGTCCTTCTCCAGGATTTTCTTCTGTGAAAACAGAACAAAAGTATCTATTTAGCAAATTTGCTTTTTCTTCATCATTATCCACATAGCAGTTCGCAGTATCTTTTAGTCTCACAATTATCTTTTTAGTCATTCTCCTTTCACTAATATACCTGAAGAAATTTTTGTCACCCCTTCCTACATTTCTAGCCATTTGTTCTTCTGCTTGCACTTTCGCCAGACGTATCTCTCTCTTGGCTTCTTTCAGTTTCATCTGGTATTCCTCCTCGTGTTCCTTTTCTTGAGTTTTTTTGTATTTCTGGAACGCCAACTCTTTAGCCTTTATTTTCTCAGCCACTTGCTTGGAGAACCATATCGGTTTCCTTTTTCTCTTGCTTTTATTTACTTTCCTTACAAAAAGGTTTGTGGCCCTATTATAGCTTCTTTCAGCCTAGACCACTGTCCTTCCACTTCTCGTATTTCCTCCCAGTCCATCATCTCCTTCCTCAGGTATTCCCCCATTTCACTAAAGTCAGAACGCTTGAAATCCAGAACTTTGAGTTTTGAGTGGCCGCTCTCCACTTTAGCTGTAATATCAAACCAAATCGTTTGATGGTCGTCACTGCTGCCCAGGTGGGCACCCACTCGGATATTTGACACACTATCCCCATTTGTGAGCACCAGATCCAGCGTCGCTCCCTCCCTCGTAGGTTCTGTCACCATTTGTCTGAGCAAACTGCTTTGGAAAGCATCCACGATCTCTCTACTTCTTTCCGATTCCGCAGACGGAACCTTCCCATCTACAACTGGCAGATTGAAATTTCCCAGCAACAGCACCTCTCTCTTGTTTCCCAACTTTTGAATATCTGCGATCAGGTCTTTATTTAGTTCCTCCAATTGTTTCGGAGGTCTGCAGACAACACCCACGTGTACAGAGGTTCTATCTTCTTTTTAAGGTGATCCATATCGCTTCTTCCTTTCCCCAGGTCCCTGTCATTTCGGTCGCTGTGATATCATTTCTCACATACAGAGCTACTCCTCCACCTTTACGACTCTCTCTATCCTTCCTAAATAGATTATAGCCTGGTATGTGAACACAGTTGCTACGTTGATATACAGAGTTTTAAAATTTGAGAGTGTCTCCACTCCTCATTAAACTACACTGGCTCCCTATAAAAGCAAGGATCATCTTCAAAACTTGTATTTTTATTTACAAAATCATATATGGTTTGGCTCCAGATTACATGATATACCTACTTACTTGTAATGCCACACCAAGTGCACGGGATTACCTCATACTTCACTTCCCCAGTTACAAAAATATCAAATATAAGTCGGTATAAACTCAAGATTTCTCTCATTTGGGTACAAAATAGTGGAACTCTATTCCAAGGGAAGCAAGGCTCATCAATAATTACCTAATCTTCTGTAAATTCCTGAAAGCCTTCCTTTTCAATAAATTCTTGTATTAAGATGCCAATGCCACTGATTTATTGGTAATCTGAATTTTCTTTATTGTATATTAATCTTGTTCTCATGCAAGTCATCTTTTTTGTACCTATTAAGATTTTAATGTATTGAATTTGTTGAATGCTAGTCACATTGAACTAGATATTTACATCCGGATAATGTGGGATACAAGTATCAAATAAATAAAATAAAAGCTATCTGGAAATACTAACCAGAAGTTCTTTAGCAGCATAGAATAAAATACAAGCCATTATCTATCTGCAGTCCCCTCACTTATGTTCAAGTATGAAATTATCAAATGGTCACTAAAAGATTTCAACCAAATGGACATAAGAATAACAAAACTCCTCTGTGTTTATGGAAATCTAGTATATAACATCCCAAGAGCTGAAGGCACTGTGAGGCTTAAAGAACTAGTTTCTATTACTCAAGTTACTCTTATAGGTCAGAAGCATAAGTAACAGCATCAAAAGACCCCAAAATTATACAAGTAAGAAAGCAACTCACCATAATCTCTTTCCAGTTTTAAACAAAACATTCTGTTTTGAATGCTGGTACAATCAGTAAAAATCCATCAGTGCACACAGAGAAGCAACAGAGTTAGCAAAAACATGAGAAAAAATTAAATTAAAAACCTGGACCTGCAAATAGGTTGAGGAAAAGAGCTAGCAAAGCACAGATACCGTGGGAAATTACAAGGTGTCACTTCACCAGTCCCACACAGATCCAAGCCTGATAAAAGAAAGATGAAGTACACTATTACAGGCAAGACTGTTCATGGGACACATGAAAAAAAAAAAGCAGAACAGAAATTCACATCTGTTGAAAAGAACTGGAAAACGTTATATATCTTTTTATGTATGGTGTGATGTACATAAAAAGGTAACACATACTGTAAGGTTGCCAACAGGATCCAGCACAGGCCACTTTTGGGTGCACCTTAGTAAAAGGGCCCCTTAATTTGTAATATCATAGCAGATTGTTATTTAAGTCTTAATTTATTTGCCAAAAGCCTACCTGCTTTGTTCTGCTCATAGTACTTTTGCCATACTGAATCAAGCAGAAAAGCCAATTGTGCTTGAAGTTCATGTCTGACCTTCTACAGGGCTCATAGACACTCAGTTGTGGCTCTTACTTTATTATACTGACTGTCTAAAAACTCTGCTTCTTTTTCCCCCTTTTGTTTTTTTTTTTTTACATGTAATCACAACAAAATAAATATCCCTTCATATATGCCTTCATATATGCCTTCATACCCCCCATATAGCAGCCCTTTGCCATTCCATTTATACTGAAATATTCTTGTGAAGTCCATAAAATCTTAGAGCCACTCTCCTCCCCCTCTAATAGTGATTCATTGAGTCTCCACAGTTTTTGAGCTTGTGTTTTCACTTCCACTTCAATGGACATCCAGCTCACTGTATAAGACAAGACTAGAGGGTAGGCTCGTCCCCAATCTCTTTCAAGCTTTGTAGAGCATCTTTCCCTAAAAGCAACAAGTTACACTGGAGCAGGATTCGTGCACCAGGGAATAAGTATATTTCCTCCTTGCCACATTCAAGCGTCTCCATGTATCCACTACCTGTAAACAGATCAGTAATCTCTGAAGCTTTGAACTATGCCTTACCTGTCCCTTTTCCAACGTGTCTGCACTATCTGGATCTATCACTAAATTAGAATTATCCCCCACAATTAGCATTCCAGCATCTCTACAGAGGGGTTCACAAATCCTGAATTACTTGGCCAAAATCTTCTTCTAATTCTCATTCTGGTTATTGGTATACCATGATTTACATAGTAACAGAGAAAATGTCAGCACATAAAGAGCTGTAAGTTAGCCACAGTTGTATTTGGCACTCTGTACAGGTTGCAATTCTTCATGAATAAAACACTGGCTTCATAAACAGAGCAGTCGGCAACATGCCACCTTGCCAGCCTTATAAAGGCAATTATATGATACAATCTTGGACCATAATAGCCTACAAATGTCTTCCCCTCCCTACCACTAAGTAGCATTATTTATTTGCTAATATCCACTTTATGATTCTATCCCCCTCCCTCTGTAGAGGTACACAGCACATGCAACCATAGCATGGTATAATAACAACAACATGCACCCAGCACCATAGATTTCAAAGTACATATGACCGATGAGGAGCAGGCGAGCCATGGGTTGTGGTGCCCATGTGAAACAGTCACCACTGAGGTCTGGTAGAGTGAACTGTGTACTTTGAAATTTATGGTGCCGGGTTCATGTTATTATTAATGAATTTTTGACCCCTGCACATCATCAGTTTGACCATTTAAATTGATTTTGCATGTAATATATGCATACTTAAGCCTTCTCTCTCCTTGTTAATTTTGGGGCACAGACTTTGGAAACCTGCCCAGCACTGGCCCTATTTCCAAACCACTGGAGTTGCCATTGAAGCCCACTGCAGCTTTGATCCTGATCTGTCTTTGTCATTTACAGGACCCAGACTGTAGAAGTCTGCCCGGCATTGGTTTTACTTCCCAACCTCCAGAGTTGCTGTCAAAGCTCACTCCTGCTATCAGGTCATTTAAAAGTTTTGTTTAATTTGATTCTATCCATTTTCTATATAGGGATCTTGTGTGTTTATAATGCACTTCAAAATGTGAAGAAACACTTAGATCATATGGAGTCACCCACAAATATTCAAATCTAAAAAGCCACACAAATAATTTATATAGTATGCTGTATTCAATTGCAATTG
This sequence comes from Microcaecilia unicolor, assembly GCF_901765095.1. Lineage (NCBI taxonomy): Eukaryota > Metazoa > Chordata > Amphibia > Gymnophiona > Siphonopidae > Microcaecilia > Microcaecilia unicolor. The sequence continues at coordinate 97,726,968 of NC_044039.1, forward strand.
TGTATTTATCCCATGCTTTACTGAATTTTGTCACTATTCTTGTCTCAGGCATTCCAGGGACCCACCAACCTTTCTGTGAAAAAGTACTTCCTGATGTTGCTCTTAAGTCTGCCATCCTGCAACCTTAACTCATGAGCTCTAGTTCTACCACCTACCCATGTCTGGAAAAGAGTTAGTTAGCCTATTATCTTTTAAGTATTTAAACATCTGTATCATATCTCTCCATCCCTCCTTTCCTGTAGGATATATATATATTTAGGACTTTGACACAAAACCCATATCATTTTGCTGAATTCCTCTGAACCACTTCAAGACTTTTGATGTCTTTAGCGAGATACTGCCCTCAAAACTAAAAACTAAACAATACTCCAAGAGGGGCCTCTTCAATGATCTGAACAAGGGCATTAACAACTCCTTTCTTCTACTGGATATGACTTGCTCTATACTACCCAGCATCCTTCAGGCCACAGCCACTGCCTTGTCATATTGTGTCTGAGGATCTCAAGGCAACAAAACAATCACCCCAATGTCCCTCTCCCGGTCTGTGCTTATCAGCCTCTTACTCCCTAGCAATACAGCTCCTTTGGCTTTTTATACCCCATGTGCATCACACTGCACATCGTTTCATTAAATTTTAAATGCCAAACATTAGACCTCCCCCCCCCACACACACACAGGATGAACCAAATAACCCCCCCCCCCCCCATCCCGATCAACAGAGATTTTGAAATGGACATTCTAAAATGTGACATTCTAATCACAAAACTGAAAATAAAATTACTTTTTCTGTCTTTGTCGTTTGATTATTCTGTTTTTTTTCTAATTGTGTTGGTCCAAGCTCTGGTTTCTGCTTTCCTCTATCTCTTAATTTTGCATTTTTCTCTCTCCTTCTTTTCCTTTCAGCTTTCTTCATTTTTCTGCCTCTGTCCAGTTTTAATTCATTCTTACAATCCAGTCTTCAATTTCTCTCTTTTTTTACTGTGTCTATTTACAACTTTCCATCTCTTTCCTGCACCCTGGCTCTCCAATTCCCATTCCTCTTATTCCTTAGTCTTTCATTAACTCTATCATCTTTCTCCTTTCATACTGCATCTCCCGCCTCTTCCTCTCTCCACTCTTCCATCCAGTGTCTCCCCTCTTTCTCTCCCCTCCCGTGTCCATCCTCACATCTTTGTCCCCTTCCAGGTCACAGCTTCTGCTTCTTCTCCAGATGTGCAGTAACAGCAGCAAAACAACCTGAGGTAATCTCAGGGCCACAGTATCCATGTACACACTTTCAGCTCTGCCGGTCCCCGCTCCCTCCTACATCAATTTCCCATTCTAGGGAAAGGGACAAGCAGAGCCAACAGCACATATACAGAAACCGTGGCCCCAAGACTACTTCAGGTTATTTTGCCACTGCTGCTGCTCATTTGAAGAATCAGCAGCAGTGGTAGTTGGCAATTGGAGGGAGGTAAGGAACATCTGATGCATACCCCCTCCACCACCACCATGCTGAGGTCTCGTGTACCCCTTGGGGTACATATACTGCATATTGGGAAACCTCTAATGTAGGGCCTATGCTGTTTTGCTTTTACGGATTTATTTTTAACTTTATTTGCACGTAGTAAAAAAAAGATACTGATGGTTTATGGTTTAGGTTTATTGTGTTTGATATACTGCTTACTCTGACAGGCAGGTTTAAGCTGTTTACAACAGAAATAAAATGAAATTTAGGAAAAAACACTTCAACAGAAAAAAAATTAAATTTAGGAAAGGTACGCCATAGTTAAAATAGGAAAGAGTACATACATAGAATAACAGATGGTAACATAGTAAATGACGGCAGATAAAGATCTGTATGGTCCATCTAGTCTGCCCAACAAGATAAACACATTTTACATGGTATGTGATACTTTATATGTACACCAGAGTTTGATTTGTCCCTGCCATTCTCACGGCACGGACCATAGAAGTCTGACCATGGTTTTGTTTCCCAATTACCGACGTCACCACCTAATCTCCACTAAGATTCTGCGGATCCATTCCTTCAAAACAGGATTCCTTTGTTTTTATCCCACACGTTTGAACTCCATTACCGTTTTCATCTCCACCAACTCCCGCGGGAGGGCATTCTACATATCCACCACCCTCTCTGTGAAAAAATACTTCCTGACATTACTCCTGAGTCTGCCCCCTCCTTCAACCTCAATTCATGTCCTCTAGTTCTACCCCCTTCCCATCTCCGGAAAAGGTTCGTTTGCGGATTAATACCTTTCAAATATTTGAATGTCTGTATCATGTCACCCCTGTTTCTCCTTTCCTCCAAGGTATACATGTTCAGGTCGGCAAGTCTCCTCGTATGGCAATCCCATGTACCATTTTTGTAGCTTTTCTTTGCACCGCTTCTAGTCTTTTTACATCTTTAGCAAGATACGGCCTCCATAACTGAACACAATACCACTTTCTACCTCGGTGTCAAAATGGTCTGACCCAGTATGGCTATTCTTATGTTAAATGTTCGGTACGTAGCTATGAGCATTTACCAGTTCTATGGTTGGCATAACTGCTCATGCCTAAATTATAGGTGTAGATTTTGCCTATAACTCTAGTATTCCATAAAGGAAAGCGGGCGCCTAAATATAGTCGTACAGTACAGAATCACCCCCATGTGTCATTGATGATGTCACTATTAGAGAAAACATTTCTCTTCACATCGACTGGGTGTTATATTAAAGGATCATACATAAACTTGAAAAACTGGATTCTTTGTAGGTTTTATACCTTTTACTGGAGCAGTATAACAAGCTGCTAGAGATGATATTGCAACTCAGAAATCTGGACTACCCAAGATTCCTTCTTTGGACAGCTGATACAACTACTAACACTCTGTACTCTTGAAAAATCACCAGTAATTCTGTTTTACATAAATGTCCTGCCGTTGACTGCCAGAGAACCCATGACTACACTGGCAGGTATCCTTCAAGAAAGAGACAGTTAGCCCAGGATTTCTTCTCTTTCCATTTCTAAATGCCACTGCAGCTCTTCTTCCGACAGCTGCATTAAATATCCAATACATACATTTTTTTTCCTTGGAGCACTTTCAAATTACCACTGACATTTTAATTAAAAAGAAAAAATGTATGCAGAATAAACAGGTCGTTTCCTTTAAGAGTCTGTGATGGCCACCCCATCACCTCTCGGTACAAGGCTGGTAAATTATGCAGGCACTTGCTAGACAACCCAACTCTATTTCACTCTCTCCCATAAAGTAATCTACATTTATCACAATTTTAATTAAGCAGAGCCTTAATTTACTAGTTCTGTTCCAAGAATTAAAAAAAAATGCAGCGGTTCATTTTTCTGCGGCAGCATCTTATCAGCCATGTCAGCTGAAGATGAAAACAGAACATGCATCGGATGGAATTTTACAGACCAGCACTGATTTTTCCTTCCAAAAAAACAATTTTGTCAGAAAAAAGTGTCAAAAAATATTTTCTACTTCTTGTTGCAGTCTTAACTATAAAGCAGCCAACCAGAAAACAGCATCACAAAGGCAAGCAATCAGAAAGATACTTTAGCTACTAGCTGTTCACTCATTTGTTGATATTTCCATTCATGGAAACACTGAAAGCATGGTGAAGGATAAAAAGCTTGCAGTCTACTCCTTTATCCTGCCCTATTTTACATGTTTAATTCCAAATTTTCTGTCCCCAATACCGTGCATACACAATGAGGGGCATAATAGAAAGAGGTGCCCAAGTTTTCCTGAGGACGTCCTCACAGGACGTCCCGGCGAAGGGGCGGGGAAACACGTATTATCGAAAAAAAGATGGGCGTCCATCTTTCATTTCGATAATATGGTCAGGGATGCCCAAATCGCAAAATTTAGGTCAACCTTAGAGATGGTCGTCCCCGATTTTCGGCGATAATGGAAACCAAGGACGCCCATCTCAGAAATGACCAAATCTAAGCCATTTGGTCGTGGGAGGAGCCAGCATTCGTAGTGCACTGGTCCCCGACATGCCAAGACACCAACCGGGCACCCTAGGGGGCACTGCAGTGGACTTTAGAAATTGCTCCCAGGTGCACAGTTCCCTTACCTTGTGTGCTGAGCCCCCCAAACTCCCCCCAAAACCCACTCCCCACAACTGTACACCACTACCATAGCCCTTACGGGTGAAGGGCATTCCTTCAATTATTCATAATACGATACCTTAGCACCATCAATATTATAAAAGTAACCATATTTGTAGCCTTCTATATGACATCATTATGCATTCAAAATTGTTCTACCTTTTTAAGGTTTTATTCAGGTTTTTTTTTTTTTTTAATTTTTGTTTTTAATTTTGGTTGTACCTTCAGATTTCAAATACTTAAGTTTTAACAAGCCACATAATTTTACTTTCCACCTATGCTTGAATCATCACTTACATACACCATATCCTCGTATGAAACACTCACTGTCTCTTAGCCTATTTATTTGTTTATACAGTAAAGATATATGTATGCATTTATTCATCTATGTTTATTCAGATTACTGAAGAACGTTACTACTAGATCCTCACAACAATTTATCCTGTTATCAAGCCTTACTTTACAACATCAGAGGTATCAGTAGAATTGATATTTACAATTATTTAACTGTTTCTCAAACATTCGCAGTCCATTTATCATTTTTGGTTATCACACAGCAATTATTTTATTTTATGTGTTTTAAATGTACTATCATGTTATTTAAAATTTTTTTAAATTTCAATATTATTTCAAATTGCTTAATTATAAGCCCCAGAATTGTACATAACATGGCTCACTCGATGCTATTTTATAAATTCAAATTGCTTGTATTGAATAATCAAAATACTATATCATGTGATGGTATATGTTTTTTAATTTCACCAATTTAACTGCATTCAATATGTTTTATATTATTTGTTTCATTTCATACACTTTTATGTACTTGCATGCCAGTAGTTTCAAACCTCAATGTTACAATGTTACAATGTTTCTTAACAGCATGCTCCACTGTACAACCCATTTTAGTATTTAACTACCTTCACATCACTCTCATACAATTTTTTATATAGTTATAATGGCTCTAATTATCTGTGTCACATTATGCGTTCATTCCACATATTGTTCACTATTTTTTAATTTAAAAGATATACTATATATATTTATATCTGTTTATATCCGTTTTTTATGTAGCTTAATCAAGACCCCTGAGGCAGGCCTTCGGGCCGAAACACAGCTGTGTCGGGTCGTTTTTACGTTTTCTCAATAAAGCATCTTTTTTATCCTCCTTGGTGTCAGGTTCTCAGGTTCAGAGCCCGCAGGGCCGGGCTCTGGAGCAAACGTGAGCCCTTGAGCTGCTGACGAGGAGCGACAGCAGCAGGCAAAACCCACCAACCAACGCTGGGCAAGCACACCGACACCGGCAGGGACTGCAGGCACCGCCCAGCAAGCCGGAACACACGGACTGGAACACGGGACTGGAGGACACAGGACTGGAACCCCGGACTGGAACACTGGACTGGAATCCCCCGGACTAGAACACTGGACTGGAATCCCCCGGACAGGAGGACACAGGACTGGAACACTGGACTGGAGCACACCGGACTGGTCCACACAGCTTCACCTGCACTTAGCTACTAAGCCCCCCAGGAGTTGAGCTCCTGGGTTTGAGTAGCCGGCAGGACTTACTGGACGACACAGGGACCAGGACTAGAATAGGCTGTAGCTGAAGTGCGCCTAACTCCTAAACTGACCAAAAGTGTTCCTAAGCCCGGCACCAACCAAAGAGCTCCTAAGCCCTCCACTAACAGCAGTGCTCTTAACAGAAACTAACAGGGGTGCCCCTACGCCCTACACTAACAGAAGTGCAGGGAAGCCACAAGGGAAAAGGAAGGGAAGACAAACGCCAGACCTAACACTGGTGCTTCCTAAGCACCAAGCTGCAGCAGCTAAACATGGGTTCTCACCCCGGTGCTTCCTAAGCACCCAGCTACAGCAGCTAAACACAGGTAACGAGGAAAAGCGGGGAAAGCACAAGGAAACAAGCAGGAAAGCCAAATACCCAAACAACAAAAGGTGCTTCCTAAACACTTACTAACAAGGGTGCTCCCAGCACCAAACTCCAGCACTGCACTAACAGCAGTGCTACACACCGTAGCAAAAGGGAAAGCAGAGGAGCCAAAGGGAAAAACAGGGAAGTCAAACACACAAGTCACAAGTGCACACTGACTGCACTAAACTAACCTGGACCTAAAGCAAGTAGCCAGAAGCAAACGTTGCGAAGGCCCTGAAAGAAAGAACACCACTTCCTTATCAAGGCCTTCCCAGATGATGTCACTCTCCCTAGAGCCAGGCAGAACACATTGAAACCCCGAGAGGCCCAGCCCACATCAATGCAGCACCGAGAAGCTCTTGAAGCCAGTACACCCAGGGAGAGGTAGAGCAACTCGGACCACACCCACAGCTGCAGTGAAGTGAGACAATTAGCCCCATGCTGACAGCAGCCGGCACAGAGAGAGAGAGAGAGAGCTAGCTCAAACAGGACAGAAAAACAGAACAGAAGCCAGCTAAAAAGCTGACCCCCCAGGCAAAAGGTAAGTTTGAGAGGGGTTCTGACCACGATCATAACACTTGGACTTACCTCACTGGTTTATTTTGTTTCTCACGACTTCGTGAGGTCCTTTTCTTCCTCTTTGTTGGCATGTTTTCAGATACAGCATGACTGTCAAATTTTCACAGTCTGAAGATAAGACGGGCTGAAATGTTCTGTATGAGTTGGAGCTTGGAAATCAATTTTGTTGGTAGGCCTAGGTATACAGCGTTACAGTAATCTGTGTGAGAGAGGATAATTGTTTGAACTAGTAAGGCGAAAGAGGATTGGTCAAAGTAGGATCTTATCAGTCTAAGCTGTTAAGAGTTTGTAGAATGTCTTTTTGCCATAAATGATTGATTTGTGGCTCGAAGGATAATGTGGAATCCAGAATCACGTCTAGCACTTTTGATTTATTCTCCACTGGTAAGGATAACCCTGTTGGAAGACTAGATTATTTAAAACAAGGTCATTTGAAGCGTGGAACCACAGTATTTTGTTTTTATTTGTATTCAGTTTCAATCTATTCTTGGTGTCCCAATTTTGGATATGTTTGAAGCAACTAGATAATTTAGAGGTAGAATCTGACAGGCTGTCATAGACTGGTATCAACATGAAAATGCCATCTACATAATGTGACCTCACCTCTGGAAACAAGGGCTCACCCTACAAATACCTTAGCAATACCTCAGATGACCCCCCTGTCAGACTAACAGAGGTGAGATTCAATCATTTTAAAACTATCCTCGCTTTCTTGTTTCTAAAACAAGAAGGGAAATTAAACTAAATAAGAAACTCAGTTAAACGAATATTGAATTCGGAAATAAATTACATTTATTGACTTGCAAGTGATTTGTTATAACATTTTTTCTTTTTCTTGTTAGGAAAATAACAAATATTCACTCCAGCAACGCTTAAAGACAATTTGTCAGATAAGTATTTCTCTTAAAAAAACCTCGGCTATCACATCAAATTTTACATAAACAGTGCTTAATTTTTTTTCCTCCTTGAAATTGTAAGGGCTGATTCTTTGCTTTGTTCTTTTTCTTTCAGGTTCTCTTCCAGTCGTGCATGCAAGGTAAGTATAAAATCTGTAGCTTTGCTCTACTTCTCACCCCTGATCAGTGATAAGTTTCTTTCTCTAGGGTTAATAATGAAGGATCAAAGGATACTTCCTTGATCTTCTATCCTCTTCTTTCTTGACATGGACTTCCGTCTTCACTGGCCAGCATGAGCTTGATAGAAGATTTGACTAACTTGTACTGGATAACAGATCCGCTTCACACTCCTACTACTCTATCTCAAAGAACTTAAAGAAAGAAAACCTGTTCCCTACATATGCATTCCATCAGTATATTAATATTTTTTTTCCTATTTGCTAGCTACCCCAAGTAAATAAAAATATAATTAGGTATCCCTAAGCTATAACCCACCCTCAAAAGATTTTTTAAAAAAATTATATAAACTTCAGATTATGTTGTAATCTGATTTTTAAACTTATACCTGTTAACAGCTCTCAGGCATTAAAAATATAATTCAAAATAACTTTCTTTGAATTATTTTTAGCTTGCTCTGGATTATTTATTTATTTTACAGCACATCCCTCTTTATATATAAGTTCCAATTCAATTTTCTTTAAAACAGGTAATGGCTGTATTTTTCTTTCTTATTAATATAAAAACAGCACCCTCAAATATTAAGGCACTGATCCAGATATTCAGTATAATATCTCTGTGCTTCAGTTTTTATCTGAGCCCATATTCTGAACCTTTTAGGTCACACCAGGTCAAATTACATATTTTATTAATCAGAGCTCTCAAGAACTGAGCTAAATTAAGGTAGTAAAGTTTAAGTTTAGGAAAACTACCTCCAGCTCAGTCTCTCACTCACCAACCTCAGAGCCAAAAATACCCGTGGGCTCTTTGTATTTAACTACTACAATTCTGTGCATTCACACACACAACATCCAACCACAATTTACAATGTTTCTTCACTGATAAGTAATTTCTTTAACTTTTCTGAGGGACTCTAACACCTGTGTCCTCTCAGCAGCTCAATACCCACCCAACTGACCACTGAAGGCAGTTTAGAATCCTTCTTACCTTCTCCACGGAGCTCGAGCTAGCCACGAGCTCCCACATTCCAAACGTCCCCACAACATAAATACAGCATTACTACATAATATTAAACGCTTCTGAATACATATGCATAAGCAGCATGTTTAATTAATTTAAACTTTGGTACCGTAAAGGCTCCTGTAACCGGTAAATCTTCCCTTTTTGTCCTGACACGCGCCTCCCACCTTGTTCTGTCACGAGCTGGCCTTCTCGCGTGCCTTCCTCTGCACCCGGCTCCTCTCCTCCTCTTCCTAGCGCGTGCAGCGCTAACACCATCGCTGGACGCTTTAATTAAAAACAAAAACGCTGGGAAAGTGCACCGGAGCACTTTCTCAGCCTCTCCTGTCCCACGCCGACTTTATCTTCTCTTCGGAACCGGCTCTGCTATTTAAAAGAACCGGTTCCCTTTAAGCCTAGGGAATCCCTGGCCCTGCGTCAAAAACGTGCGTCTGACGTCATTACGTCAACGTCAGACGCCGACGCAGGGCCAATCAGAGCCCAGAACACTCCCCAAGCTTTCCCCGGGCTCCTTTCTTCTCCTTCGCTCTGCCCCTCGATGCGGCCTCATTACCGCCGCTATAGCGCCGACGCGCCAACGCGCTCTAGCGCCGAAAACCCTCCGGGCCCCTGCCATGGACACTGCAGCGAACGCATCTAAAAAATCTTTCCCGCAGCTGACTCGATGTCCCCTGAGCCAGGTACATTTTCTTTTTAAACCCTCTATGGGTTACATTCGTGCGGGCTAAAAAATAAAAATTGTTAACTGTAACAATTTTTCTATAAAATTTACTACTTAAATTTTATATATATAATTACTATTTTAACATCACACATTTCCCCCTCAATTTCTACAGCTTAACATTTTTTTTTTTTCCCCCATTAAACATAAAATTCTATATATAATAATGTTCCTTAAGGAACGCAGGCCTCTTTCCTCTAGTTACCCTCGAAGAACTTCTAACCTCCTTTGAGGAACCAGAGAGAACAGTTACATCCTCCTTCTCCAAAGGCATTGTCATATTACCGGTCGATGCATCACACAACGGTACATTTGTAACCGTATGAATGATGTACCATTCAGTTTTTTTAATTGACTCATTACTCACAGTACTTTCTGGCATATCATTTGTTTCCTGAATTACTTTTTGTTTCCGTAATTTTTCAATATTAACAGCTTGAGTTTCCGAGACCTTTCGCAACTGGTCTCTATGTAACACTTTTGTGACTCCCTCTTTGTTTTGTATTCTGTAAACATTAGGAGCATAAACTGTAATTACTTTATATGGTACAGAACTCCATACATTCTCTAGTTTATGTCTACCTCTGTAACCCTGATCTCGAACTACAACCCAATCTCCAGACTCCAATTGTTCTCCTCTGTTTTTCTGGTCAAAATATTTTTTATTCTTCATCCCCGACTTCTCGGAGACCAAGTTTGCTATCTCACGTGCCTCCTCCAAATGTTGTTTTCTTTTATCTATCCAGTCGCTCAAGGTAACCTCATCTTTCTCCAACAATTCATGCGTCTCAAAAGTTTCAGGCAGGAGAGAGTGTCTACCCAAAAAAAGATATGCAGGCGTATATCCAGTAGAGCTATGTACTTGACTGTTATAAATCTGACTTATTTCGCCCAAATAGTCAGACCAACTCCTCCTCTTATCCTCGGACAAAGTTCTTATAAGGTGACAAATTGTTCTATTAAATCTTTCACACCTGGAGTTCCCTCTTGGGTGATAGGGCGTTGTTCTGGATTTCTTTATCGCGTACCATGCACATAATTCTTTAATCACCTCTGATTCGAAATTTCTCCCTTGATCTGAGTGTAAACGTTTGGGGACACCATATACTGTAATCCAATGTCTGAGAATCATTTTCGCAGTAGTTTTTGCTGTCTGATCTTTGGTAGGTAATATGACGGCAAACCGTGAGAACATATCACACAAAACTAGCACATTTTCATAGCCCTTCGAATCTCGATCTAATAGAGTATAGTCCATGGCTACCACCTCAAGTGGCTCTTTGACTATGAAACAAGACATTGGTGCTCTTTCCTTCGGGCAAACTTCCTTTGCTAGAATGCAGGAAATACAGTTTTCCACCCAATGTTCTACATCAGCTGACATCTTTATCCAGTAATACTTTTCCCTCAAGTTTCTCAACATACTTTCAGTGGAGTAATGCCCAGAACAATCATGATGCAGTTTTAAAAGTTCTGGCTGTTGGGCTCGAGGAATTATCAGTTGATAGATCTGTTCCCTCGTTCTCGGATGCTCTAATTGCCGGAAAAGAATCTTATCTCTTAAAACCAAACGTTTTCTTTGTGCCCAATATTTTTTTATTTCCAAAGATTTCCCAGAAAGATCAGGGGAACTCCTCTTTTCTATCCAATCAATTATTTCCCCAATTGCACTATCTCTCCTCTGAGCCTCTATTATTTCCAAGGTAGTGTACATAGAATTCGCCTCTGCCGAAATGGTAGCCTTCAACACTTTTTGCTGCTTTACCCGGGACAAAAGTTGCTTTGCTGGAAAAACCCAGAAGTCTTTTTCTGTATCTTCTTCTACATTTTCCTCCTCTTCACGTTTTGGTAATCGGGATAATACATCCACATTCTGGTTTGTTCTGCCTGGTCGGTATTCCACTTCAAAATCTAGCTCAGCTAGTTGAGCTAGCCACCTCTGCTCTACCGCCTGAACTTTGGCTGAACTTAGGTACTTCAGTGGATTGTGATCTGAGTGAACAATGAATTTCTTATATAGCAAGTATTCCCGAAATTTCTCGGTGGCTGCCCACTTCAGCGCTAACAGTTCCAATTTAAAGGCCGAATAATTTTTATCATTTCTCTCAGATTTACGGAGACCCCGGCTCGCATAGGCAATTACTTTTTCTTCTCCATTTTGTATTTGTGAGAGTACCGCTCCCAATCCTTTGAAACTGGCATCCGTCGTCAAGATGAAAGGTACATCAAACACCGGGAATGTCAGCAGTGGGGCCGACATGAGTTTCTCCTTCAAAGCTTCAAATGCTTCCTGGCACAGCACATCCCAAACAAAAGGTACTTCCTTATGGTGTTTCTTGGCCTTTCCAGTTAACCGATGCAATGGTGCTGCTATCTGCGCAAAATTCTGCACAAATTTTCGATAGAAGCTTGCGAAACCTAAAAAACTTCTCAATTCGGACTTTGTCTTTGGCGCTTCCCAATTTCTTAATGCACTAGTCTTCTCGGGGTCAGTGGCCACCCCATCCTCGGACACCACATATCCCAAGAAGGTCACTTTCTTACTGAACAATTTGCACTTTGACGGCTTTAATTTCAACCCGCACTGTTGTAAGCGTGTAAAAACTAGATCCAATCGTCGCAAATGTTCCTGGAAACTGGAAGCGTACACCAGGATATCGTCCAGGTAAAGCAGGAGTATTTGGAACACGTATTCTTGGAGCACCATCTCCATTAACCTCTGAAAGCTTGCCGGGGCGTTGCATAAACCGAATGGCATTCTCGTCCACTCAAACAGCCCGAACGGCGTGGTCACTGCCGTTTTGTTAATGGACTTGGGATCCATCCCCATTTGAAAGTATCCTGATGTAAGATCAAGCGATGAAAACCACACGGCATTTCCTAACGCATCAATAGACTCTTCAATTCTTGGTAACGGATATGCATCCTTGATGGTAGCGGCGTTCAATTTCCTAAAATCGCAGCAGAATCTTAGGGACCCGTCTTTCTTTCTAATAACCACCGCTGGGGATGACCACGGACTTGTACTCTGTTGCAGAATCCCTTGATTTATAAGCTCGAACACATGTTGCTTAAAATCCTGATACAAGTGAGGTGAGACCCTCCTGTACGGCTGCTTAATGGGAGCCACATCACCAGTGTTAATCGCATGTGTTGCCATAGATGTGAAACCAATGTCTTGATTATTGACAGAAAACACTTTCTTGTGTTTTATTAGAAGTTGTTTTAACTCTGCTGCCTGACTGATGGAAAGCGAATCCCAATCGACTCTGATAGCCGGAATTTCCAATTCTCCTTCACCCTGACTTTGATCTCTTCCCACATCCTGATCAAGGTCCATTTCCTCTTCGGGGCACAAGATGATGTCTGGCTTCCAAACTTCGGCCACTCTAGCCCTCGGAGGAATGACCAATTCCTTAGTCCCCACATTCATGACTCTAACCAAGATATTCCCTTTTTTTGGTGTGACCAATGCATTAGCCACCAATAATCCACCTGCTGAATGCCCGCTTCTTGTACCCGTTACCATCATTGTACAGGCCCTCATACCTTGCACATTCTGGCATTTTCCCTGTAATATTCTTTCCGCCATCGGAGGGATAACCTCAGGACTCTTTCCAACCGTTTTAACAAAACCCAGATGCTCAGAAGTGGTTCTCTCAAACACTCTCCTTTGTTCGATTGCTGCAGAAATACTTTTTAAATCTTGTACCCCCAGAGTCTTTGTTAAATTGTTCAGGTCCTTAAACAATCCATCCAAGTATTTCAGCACATTCATACCGACAATTCCGGGAACTGATTCCTCCCCTTCGGATGTGACTTTAGTGTCCCGGACCACAAAAATACATCTCTCCGGAATCCTTTGCCCCATGCACTGCACTTCCGCCGCAATGCACCCTATCACTGGTAATGCGGTTCCATTGGCCACTGACACATTTATCCAACTGGCATCTTGTAGTTCATCCACATTTTTGAAATTCTTATAATAATGACTTGCCAGTATGGTGGACACATTGGACCCAGTGTCCACGGTACAATCCGTAGCTACTCCACCAATCAGTAGAGGAATGACTGGACTAGCTCCTATTGCTTTCTCCTGCAAGGAGTTCCAATCTTGCGTCGAAATTTCGGACTCCAAGGTTTGTATCTTGGCCTTTTGTGTCACCGCATCCCCCTGTCCTTTCTCCGGAACATTCCTTGCAAAACTGGTACTTGGCTGCTCATTCTCTGTTCTCAGCAATTTAGGCACCGCTTTCTCACTCCTGCAGAAACGAGCAATATGTCCCAGTTCCCCACAGTTGTAGCACATCACTTTAGAATAGTCCCTTGGCACATATCTTCGAACAACCTCTGGTTCTCGTCTTTGTCCCACTCCATAAGTCGATTCCCTCCTTCTCTGTTGGGACAAGAAATCCTCCTGCTTCTTCTCCATCCTTTCCAGTCTCCGAACTATTTCCGCTATAGGGTCTCTTTCCGCAAATCCCCCAGTTGCACCTGCCGTCATATAAGAGGGCATCAAATCCGACTTGTCCCGCTGCAGTATTCGTACAGAGCACTCCTGCTGTCGATATGGACGCCTCTCCTCCTCAGCCCAATTGATGGCGGCTTGCATAAGTTCCTCGAACGTTAACTCAGGGTTCAGTTCTACCCGACGGCTCATCTCCTTTCTCAGAACATCATCTCTCAACCCTAAGATCAGTTGTTCTTTTAAAACATCTTCGGGATTCCCTACCCTCTGAGGATCCCTTGATCTAATGGTGTGCAATCCCTCTTGCAGTTGGTAAGCAAATTCCCGGATGGTCTCTCCTACCCTCTGACGTCTATCATAAAACTCCTTCACCTTAAGCCCTAAAGGTACCTTATCTCCATAAACTTGAATTAGCAAATCAAAAATGTCGTCCACTGTGCAGTGCCTTCTAGGTGCCGAGAACTTTACCGTATCCTTTGCCTGGCCCTTGATGTGATCCTTTACTATATCCAGCTTATCTTCTTCTGCAACTCTCAACATCTTCAAGGCCACCTTGGTACTTTCGACCCATTCCTCTACTGAAAGGTCTCCAGCCTTCCTGGCAAATCCAAAGAAATCTGGAATTTCCTTGTCTTTCCTCAGCACGATGGTGTTGGTTACTACGGGAGTCTGTCGTGTATCCCTCAGAGCTCTCACCATCTCTTTCAGTTCCTCCATTTCAGTTCTCATGCCTTCCATTTTCACTGGAGATTGGGTTGTAGCTAAAATCAAGGTTCAAATTGTGCAGACAAAACTTTGCAAATACAGTAATTACTTTTAAGAAAATATTGGAGTTTTTACCTCTTTACCAAATTTAGCTCCCCCACACCAAATTCTTCAATATAAATAAGAATCCTGTCACCGTGACGCCATAAATAATGTGACCTCACCTCTGGAAACAAGGGCTCACCCTACAAATACCTTAGCAATACCTCAGATGACTCCCCTGTCAGACTAACAGAGGTGAGATTCAATCATTTTAAAACTATCCTCGCTTTCTTGTTTCTAAAACAAGAAGGGAAATTAAACTAAATAAGAAACTCAGTTAAACGAATATTGAATTCGGAAATAAATTACATTTATTGACTTGCAAGTGATTTGTTATAACATTTTTTCTTTTTCTTGTTAGGAAAATAACAAATATTCACTCCAGCAACGCTTAAAGACAATTTGTCAGATAAGTATTTCTCTTAAAAAAACCTCGGCTATCACATCAAATTTTACATAAACAGTGCTTAATTTTTTTTCCTCCTTGAAATTGTAAGGGCTGATTCTTTGCTTTGTTCTTTTCTTTCAGGTTCTCTTCCAGTCGTGCATGCAAGGTAAGTATAAAATCTGTAGCTTTGCTCTACTTCTCACCCCTGATCAGTGATAAGTTTCTTTCTCTAGGGTTAATAATGAAGGATCAAAGGATACTTCCTTGATCTTCTATCCTCTTCTTTCTTGACATGGACTTCCGTCTTCACTGGCCAGCATGAGCTTGATAGAAGATTTGACTAACTTGTACTGGATAACAGATCCGCTTCACACTCCTACTACTCTATCTCAAAGAACTTAAAGAAAGAAAACCTGTTCCCTACATATGCATTCCATCAGTATATTAATATTTTTTTTCCTATTTGCTAGCTACCCCAAGTAAATAAAAATATAATTAGGTATCCCTAAGCTATAACCCACCCTCAAAAGATTTTTAAAAAAATTATATAAACTTCAGATTATGTTGTAATCTGATTTTTAAACTTATACCTGTTAACAGCTCTCAGGCATTAAAAATATAATTCAAAATAACTTTCTTTGAATTATTTTTAGCTTGCTCTGGATTATTTATTTATTTTACAGCACATCCCTCTTTATATATAAGTTCCAATTCAATTTTCTTTAAAACAGGTAATGGCTGTATTTTTCTTTCTTATTAATATAAAAACAGCACCCTCAAATATTAAGGCACTGACCCAGATATTCAGTATAATATCTCTGTGCTTCAGTTTTTATCTGAGCCCATATTCTGAACCTTTTAGGTCACACCAGGTCAAATTACATATTTTATTAATCAGAGCTCTCAAGAACTGAGCTAAATTAAGGTAGTAAAGTTTAAGTTTAGGAAAACTACCTCCAGCTCAGTCTCTCACTCACCAACCTCAGAGCCAAAAATACCCGTGGGCTCTTTGTATTTAACTACTACAATTCTGTGCATTCACACACACTACATCCAACCACAATTTACAATGTTTCTTCACTGATAAGTAATTTCTTTAACTTTTCTGAGGGACTCTAACACCTGTGTCCTCTCAGCAGCTCAATACCCACCCAACTGACCACTGAAGGCAGTTTAGAATCCTTCTTACCTTCTCCACGGAGCTCGAGCTAGCCACGAGCTCCCACATTCCAAACGTCCCCACAACATAAATACAGCATTACTACATAATATTAAACGCTTCTGAATACATATGCATAAGCAGCATGTTTAATTAATTTAAACTTTGGTACCTTAAAGGCTCCTGTAACCGGTAAATCTTCCCTTTTTGTCCTGACACGCGCCTCCCACCTTGTTCTGTCACGAGCTGGCCTTCTCGCGTGCCTTCCTCTGCACCCGGCTCCTCTCCTCCTCTTCCTAGCGCGTGCAGCGCTAACACCATCGCTGGACGCTTTAATTAAAAACAAAAACGCTGGGAAAGTGCACCGGAGCACTTTCTCAGCCTCTCCTGTCCCACGCCGACTTTATCTTCTCTTCGGAACCGGCTCTGCTATTTAAAAGAACCGGTTCCCTTTAAGCCTAGGGAATCCCTGGCCCTGCGTCAAAAACGTGCGTCTGACGTCATTACGTCAACGTCAGACGCCGACGCAGGGCCAATCAGAGCCCAGAACACTCCCCAAGCTTTCCCCGGGCTCCTTTCTTCTCCTTCGCTCTGCCCCTCGATGCGGCCTCATTACCGCCGCTATAGCGCCGACGCGCCAACGCGCTCTAGCGCCGAAAACCCTCCGGGCCCCTGCCATGGACACTGCAGCGAACGCATCTAAAAAATCTTTCCCGCAGCTGACTCGATGTCCCCTGAGCCAGGTACATTTTCTTTTTAAACCCTCTATGGGTTACAATAAGATTGGAGGAGTTTGTCTTTCAATAGTCTAATGCTCCCAAGAGATGACATAAAAATACTGGTGAGAGTGAGGAGCCTTGCGGTACCCCACAGGGTGGCACCCAGAATTGTGACATCTCTTTAGTTTTGTGAACGCAGTAGCACCTATTGACCAGGAAGTCGCGGAACCAGTTGAGCACTGGTCCTGACAGCCCAATTTCACTTAGCTTTCCTAGTAATAGATCGTGATCAACTGCATCAAAGGCTGATGAGATGTTGAATTATAGTAGTATGGTTTGTTTGCCCAGTGATAATTGAGATTTGACATACAAGGTTAGGACTAACAGTAGAGTTTCCATGCTGTGGGCTGCTCTGAAGTCAAATTGGATAGGGAGAAGGCATGAATTGTTATTTAGGTATTTTAAGAATTGCTTGCTGACATATGATTCCATTAGCTTGGTGAAGATTGGTATGCTTGCTACTGGTCTGTAGCTGGCAGGTGTTGTTGAGTCTAAGTTGGCTGCCTTTGGGATAGGGATTAGGGCTATTGGCCCATCTCAACAGGTAGGGTACCCTTATCCAGCACATTGTTAGTCATTTCCATTATTCAGCAGATCAAGGAGGGAGGGTATTGAGAATAGGTAAGAGGGGCACGTGTCTAGTGTGCAGTGGGATTGTGCTAGCTTTTTTAGTAGGGAGGTGACTTATTCCATAGTGATGGGTGTGAAGGTATTCCAGAGTCAGTCGGCTGAGACATTATGACTTGTCGGAGAGGTTATCTTGTTAGGAAATTTAGTTTGGAGCTCTTTGGTCTGGTTTTCAAGCTCTGGTCAAATTTTAGTAACTTTATTGTCAAAAAAGTCAGCAAGAACTTGTAGAGTGGGGTTTGGCATTAAGGCTGTGGAGTCTGGAGTTGGTGGGGATGTCAGGCCCTTGACTATGCTGAACAATGGTCTAGCGTTCAGGTTGGTGTTTCCTTTAAGATTTGAGTAGTAGAGTCTTCTAACCTCTGCACTCTTATTTTTATACATTTTGAACTGGGCCTTCCAAACCTACTTGTCAGCGAGTTCCTTAATTCTTCTCCATGCTTTTTCTAGGTGCTGGTATTTAGATTTCAGTGCTGAAAGCTCAGGCGTGAACCAAGGATTGGATTTCCTCCTCATAGTTTTTCTCGTTCTTAATAGTGCGATCTTGTCTAGTATTGATGTAACCAGGGAGTTCCAGTAAAATTTCATCTTGATGGGTTCGAGCAGAAGATTGTTTTTATTCTGGAACATTTCAAGCCTAAAGGTCTCGTCATTGATTTTGCCTCTAGAGTGGGTCGGTTTATGGTGGTTCTGGCGAGTAGGTCTAGATAAACACATATATAAGACTGCCTCCAGCAAACAGTGATCCGACCAAGGCACAGCTGTCCAGACAGGGTCATTCATTAGTTGCAGACAGAACGCTCCCATAAAGTTCAGAGTATGGCACCGGGATACATGACAGACCTCATAGAATTGCCAACCAGAAATACCACAAAATCTGCACGATCATATCTAAATCTCCACTACCCAAGCAACAAAAGACTCAAATACAAATCCACCTATGCATCCAGTTTTTCATACTTAAGCGCACAACTGTGGAATGCACTGCCAAAAGCAGTAAAAACTACGCTCGACCACCTAAATTTCCGGAAAGCACTAAAGACAGAACTGTTCAAAAGAGCATACCCCACTGACCCAAGATAAAATACCTGGACACCTGCGACACAATGTAACCAAAGACCGTAATGGACATTACCTGACTCTTCCTCCCCTCTCCCTATCTAAGTTCCCCCCAACTGTACGTACCATATATGTACCTCATTCTACCACAATATCGCTTTGAATTAATCCAAACCATGTATTTGTTCAGACCGGAATCGGCTAACACCGTTAACGGTAATATGTAAGCCACATTGAGCCTGCAAAAAAGGTGGGAAAATGTGGGATACAAATGCAACAAATAAATAAATAAATTATTATTATTATGACATTTATATCCCACATTATCCCAAAAGTAGGTTCGAGTTCAATGTGGTTTACATATTGTAGTTAAAAATACAGAGTAATGATTAACATAGTAAACATAGTAACATAGTAGATGACGGCAGAAAAAGACCTGCACGGTCCATCTAGTCTGCCCACGATAAACTCATATGTATACCTTACCTTGATTTGTACCTGTCTTTTTCAGGGCACAGACCATATAAGTCTGTGCAGCAGTATTTCCCGCCTCCCAACCACCAGTCCCGCCTCCCATCACCGGCTCCGGCACAGACCCCGTATAAGTCTGCCCTTCCCCATCCTAGCCTCTCAACCACCAACCCCTCTTCCCCCTGCCACCCAATTTCAGCTAAGCTTCTGTGGATCCATTCCTTCTGCACAGGATTCCTTTACAACAATACAGAAAATAATCTTCTACAGTGATAGAGAAAAATGGACGATTTGTAGGAATTGATATCATTGATAAGTGAACTGCTAAATTTGTAACTACTGAGTCGCAATAGAATACGAAACTGGAATTTTATTGTTTATTAGAGTAAAGTCTAGTGAGTTGGATTTTGAAATGAATTTGAAAAGAAATGGGATTTCAATAATTTATGGAATTGTAGGTAATATGAATGAGATCTAATACATTTAGGAACAAAGTTCCAACATTTGGTTCCAGTATAAGTGAAATCAGTAGAAAGAACAGATTTGTATGTTACATTTTTTAAATTTGGTGGATGGAGTAAAAGGGAGTCTCTGGCATCTAGTGAGGCTATCTATACGTGAGTGGAGGAGTGGCCTAGTGGTTAGGGTGGTGGACTTTGGTCCTGGGGAACTGAGGAACTGAGTTCGATTCCCGGCACAGGCAGCTCCTTGTGACTCTGGGCAAGTCACTTAACCCTCCATTGCCCCATGTAAGCCGCATTGAGCCTGCCATGAGTGGGAAAGCGCAGGGTACAAATGTAACAAAAAAAAAAAGATATCTCCATTAGATGATTCATGTAATCATCCCATGCAGGATTTGGTAAATGAAGGTGCGCAGTTTGAATGATATTCTAAGGGAGTGGCTCGTTCAACGTTTGGAAGATTAAAGATGAAATGAGCAGCTGTGTTTTGTACTGTTTGAAGTCTTTTTAAGAGACTCTACTTTCTCCCCACATTTTTTTTTTGTCTATTAGATTGTAAGCTCTTTGAGCAGGGACTGTCTTTCTTCTATGTTTGTGCAGCGCTGCGTACGCCTTGTAGCGCTATAGAAATGCTAAATAGTAGTAGTAGTAGTAATATAGCGAAAGATACATACCTGTAGCAGATATTCTCCTTGTTCTCACTGATGGGTGACGCCCACAGCAGCCCTGAGGTCCGGAAATCTTCCTAGCAACAAAAGTTTGCTACAGCCTTCGGTCGCGCGCGGGTGAGTGCACCGCGCATGTGCGGACATCTTCCCGCCCATTGCTCGGGGACATCAGTTAGATCAAAAAGCAAAGATGAAAAGAAGGTACAACTCCAAAGGGGAGGCAGGTGGGTTTGTGAGAACAATCAGCCTGCTGTCCTCGGAGAATACCTGCTACAGGTATGTATCTTTCGCTTTCTCCGAGGACAAGTAGGCTGCTTGTTCTCACTGATGGGGTATCCCTAGCCCCCAGGCTCACTCAAAACAACAAAGGTCAATTGGGCCTCGCAACGGCGAGGACATAACAAGGATTGATCTACGAAGAAAATCTAACTGAGAGTGCAACCTGGAACAGAATAAAAAAGGGCCTGGGGGTGGAGTTGGATTCTAAACCCCAAACAGATTCTGCAGCACTGACTGCCCAAACCGACTGTCGCATCGGCTATCCTGCTGAAGGCAGTAGTGAGATGTGAATGTGTGGACTGAAGACCACGTCGCAGCCTTGCAAATCTCTTCAATAGTGGCTGACTTCAAGAGGGCCACTGACGCTGCCATGGCTCTAACACTATGAGCCGTGACATGACCCTCAAGAGTAAGCCCAGCCTGGGCATAAGTGAAGGAAATGCAATCTGCTAGCCAATTGGAAATGGTGCGTTTCCCGACAGAGACTCCCCTCCTGTTGGGACGAAAAGAAACAAACATTTGGGCGGACTGTCTGAAGGGGCTTGTCCGCTCCACATAGAAGGCCAATGCTCTCTTGCAGTCCAATGTGTGCAACTGACGTTCAGCAGGGCGGGTATGAGGTCGGGGAAAAAATGTTGGCAAGACAATTGACTGGTTCAGATGGAACTCCGACACCAACTTCGACAAGAACTTAGGGTGAGTGCGGAGGGCTACTCTGTTATGATGAAATTTAGTATAGGGAGCATGGGCTACCAAGGCTTGAAGCTCACTGACACTACGAGCTGAAGCAACAGCCACCAAGAAAATGACCTTCCAGGTCAAGTACTTCAGACGGCAGGAATTCAGTGGCTCAAAAGGAGGCTTCATCAGCTGGGTGAGAATGACATTGAGATCCCATGACACTGTTGGAGGTTTGACAGGGGGCTTTGACAAAAGCAAACCTCTCGTGAAGCGAACAACTAAAGGCTGTGCAGAGATAGGCCGACCTTCTACACGTCGATGGTAAGCACTGATTGCACTAAGATGAACCCTTACGGAGTTGGTCTTGAGACCAGACTCTGACAAGTGTAGAAGGTATTCAAGCAGGGTGTGTGTAGGACAAGAACGAGGATCTAGGGCCTTGCTATCACACCAGATGGCAAACCTCCTCCACTTGAAAGAATAACACCACTTTGTGGAATCTTTCCTGGAAGCAAGAACCTCGGGAGACACCCTCGGAGAGACCCAAGGAGGCGAATTCTACACTCTCAACATCCAGGCCGTGAGAGCCAGAAACTGGAGGTTGGGATGCAGAAGCGCCCCCTCGTTCTGAGGGTCGGAAAACACTCCAATCTCCACGGTTCTTCGGAGGATAATTCTAGAAGAAGAGGGAACCAAATCTGACGCGGCCAGAAAGGAGCAATCAGAATCATAGTTCCCTGGTCTTGCTTGAGTTTCAGCAGAGTCTTCCCCACAAGAGGTATGGGAGGATATGCATACAGAAGACCCGTCCTCCAATGAAGAAGAAAAGCTTCCGACGCTAGTCTATCGTGGGCCTCTAGTCTGGAACAGAACTGAGGGACCTTGTGATTGAGCTGATTGGCAAAAAGATCCACCAAGGGGGTGCCCCACACTTGGAAGATCTTGCACACCACACGCGAGTTGAGCGACCACTCGTGAGGTTGCATTATCCTGCTCAATCTGTCAGCCAGACTGTTGTTTACGCCTGCCAGATACGTGGCTTGGAGAAACATGCCTCGATGACGAGCCCAAAGCCACATCTGGACGGCTTCCCGACACAAGGGGCAAGATCCGGTGCCCCCCTGCTTGTTGACGTAGTACATGGCAACCTGGTTGTCTGTCTGAATTTGGATAATTTGGTTGGACAGCCGATCTCTGAAAGCCTTTAGAGCATTCCAGATCGCTCGCAACTCCAGGAGATTGATCTGGAGACCTGATTCCTGGACGGACCAAGGTCCTTGAATGTGAAGCCCGTCTACATGCGCTCCCCACCCCAGTAGAGATGCATCCGTTGTCAGCACTTTTTGGGGCTGAGGAATTTGGAATGGACGTCCCAAGGTCAAATTGGATCGAATGGTCCACCACCGAAGAGAATTACGAAAATCGGTGGACAGTTGGATCACATCCTCTAGATTCCCGATAGCTTGGTACCACTGGGAAGCTAGTGTCCCGTTCCGGGCCCTTACCTGGCGGTCCGCGGACAGGAGCGGGAGCCAGGGCGCCCATGGGACCCGGGAGGGCGGTGATAGTCTGCCTGGGGGATCGGGCGCTGCCGCCGGCCGCTCCGAGGCCGGCGATCCACAGAGGCAAGCGCCGGTCTCGAAGAAGGAGAACCGCTGGCCAAGATGGCGGCGCCGGCGTTTTCGTTCTCCTCGCTGGAGCGGGGCCGGCGAGGTAGCTCCGCTTACTTGCGCCGGATTGGCGCACCCCCCTGAGAGACTCCGCCCGCTGGGCGGGAGAGCCAATCCAGGCCCTTAGGTCTGCCTGGGCGAAGGGGATTGGTCCCAGCTGGCTTTAGCGAAGGAACGAGCGGGGGATTTAAACGGAGCCATGGAAGGAGTCCAGTGCTTCCGTTTCGTGTTTCAGAAGCCTATCTCCTTTGAAGACTGTGTTTGTTCCTCGTGGCAGCTAGCCGTCCTGCTAGCTATCTCCTTTGAAGACTGTGTTTGTTCCTCGTGGCAGCTAGCCGTCCTGCTAGCTATCTCCTTTGAAGACTGTGTTTGTTCCTCGTGGCAGCTAGCCGTCCTGCTAGCTATCTCCTTTGAAGACTGTGTTTGTTCCTCGTGGCAGCTAGCCGTCCTGCTAGCTATCTCCTTTGAAGACTGTGTTTGTTCCTCGTGGCAGCTAGCCGTCCTGCTAGCTATCTCCTTTGAAGACTGTGTTTGTTCCTCGTATCAGCTAGCCGTCCTGCTAGCTACCTCCTGTGAGGACTGTGTTGGTTCCTAGTGCTCAGCTGGCCGTGGCTAAGCCACCTCCCTCAGACTGTGTTTGTTCCCAGTGCTCAGCTGGCCGTGGCTAAGCCACCTCCCTCAGACTGTGTTTGTTCCCAGTGCTCAGCCAGCCGCCCGGCTAAGCCCTTCCCCAAGAACTGTGTACTCACATCCAGACAGGCCAGCCGTCACCCCGCGGTTCCAGCAGTCCTGCTGGCCGCCCGCAGCTGAGGGCTCAACCCTCGGTGAACGGCGGTCGCCGCGGGTGAAGATTCGGGGTGCTCGGCTGTTTCCTGGGGCCTTGTGGGGCTCGGGGAGACTTGAGAGCTCACCAACACCAGAGCGACAACAGAGGCGCGACAGCTAGGGTCCACTGAGCTGATCTCATCTGAAGGGAGTCACATGGACTGTGGAGGCCATGTGACCCAGAAGTCTCAACATCTGCTGAGCCGTGATCTGCTGAGACGCTCTGACCATGGAAACGAGAGACAGAAGATTGTCTGCCCTTGTCTCGGGAAGATAGGCATGACCTGTCGTTGAGTCCAGCAGAGGTCCTATGAATTCTAGTTTTTGAACTGGAAGGAGATGAGACTTTGGGTAATTTAAAACAAACCCGAGTAGCTCCAGAAGCTGAATAGTCATCTGCATGGACTGTAGAGCTCCTGCCTCCAAGGTGCTCTTCACCAGCCAATCGTCGAGATAAGGGAACACATGCACTCCCAGTCTGCGTAGCGACGCTGCGACCACCACCAGGCATTTTGTAAAGACACAGGGTGCCGAGGCCAGGCCAAAAGGTAGCACATAATATTGGAAGTGTTGCGCTCCGAGACAAAATCGAAGATACTTCCTGTGAGCTGGAAGTATCGGAATGTGGGTGTAAGCATCCTTTAAGTCCAGAGAGCATAGCCAACCGTTTTCCTGAATCATGGGAAGAAGGGTGCCTAGGGAAAGCATCCTGAACTTTTCTCGGACCAGGAATTTGTTCAGGGCCCTTAGGTCTAGGATGGGAAGCATCCCCCCTGTTTTCTTTTGCACAAGGAAGTACCTGGAATAGAATCCTAGCCCTTCTTGCCCGGGTGGAATGGGCTCGACCGCATTGGCGCTGAGAAGGGCGGAGAATTCCTCTGCAAGTACCTGCCTGTGCTGGGAGCTGAAAGACTGAGCTCCCAGTGGACAATTTGGAGGTGTAGAAGCCAAATTGAGGGTATATCCTAACTGGACTATTTTAAGAACATACCGGTCAGAGGTTATGAGAGGCCACCTTTGGTGTAAAAATTGTAACCTCCCCCGACTGGTAAGTCGTCCGGCACGGACACGGTTACTGCGGCTATGCTTATCTGGAGTCAGTCAAAAGCCCGTCCCTTGCTTTTGCTGGGGAGCTGCAATGGCCCGTTTAGGTGCACGCTGTTGACGAGAACGAGAGCGCTAGGGCTGAGCCTGAGAAGGCTGTCGGGCAGGTGGAGTGTACCTACGCTTATTATAAGAATAGGGAGCACTCCTCCTGCCCCTGAAAAAACGTCTACCAGTTGAGGTAGATGCTGAAGGCGCCCGGTGGGAGAGATTGAGGGCAGTTACCTGCTGGTTGAGCTGTTCTACAACCTGCTCAACCTTCTCGCCAAAAATGTTATCCCTCGGCAAGGAACATCTGCAAGCCGCTGCTGGGTCCTACTTTCCAGGTCAGAGGCACGCAGCCATGAGAGTCTGCGCATCACTATACCTTGAGCAGCGGACCTGGATGCAACATCAAAAAAGTGTCATAAGCACCCCTGGACAGGAATTTACGACACACCTTCAGCTGCCTGACCACCTCCTGAAAAGGCCTGACGTGCTCCACAGGGAGCTTATCTACCAGGTCCGCCAGTTGCTTCACATTGTTCCGCATATGGATGCTCGTGTAGAGCTGGTACGACTGGATCTTGGACACGAGCATGGAGGACTGGTAGGCCTTCCTCCCAAAGGAGTCGAGAGTTCTAGATTCCTGCCCCAGGGGCGCCGAGGCAAAATCTCTAGAACTGCCAGCTCTCTTCAGAGCATAGTCCACAACCATAGAGTCGTGAGGTAACTGGGTCCTCATCAACTCAGGGTCTCCATGGACCCTATATTGGGACTCAATCTTCTTAGGGATAGTGGGATTAGTTAAGGGTTTTGTCCAGTTCCTAAGCAAAGTCTCCTTGAGAACCTTATGCAAAGGAGCCATGGACAAAGGAGCCGTGGACGACTCCTTAGGTAGTGAAGGATAGTCGAGGACCTCGAGCATCTCAGTCCTGGGCTCATCCTCAGTAACCACCGGGAAGGGAATGCCCACAGACGTTTCCCGGACAAAAGAGGAGAAAGCTTTCTTTCAGGAGAGGGAGTGGGGTCAGAAGGAAGACCACAAAACTCCTCGGATGAGAAATACCTGGGATCCTCTTCCTCTCCCCATGAGGTCTCCTCCACGGTGTCGGGCAAAAGCTCCCGAACAGCAGTCCGAATCCGGGCCCGTCTCGACTCAGAGGAACGATGTCCTCGATGGTGTCGTCGAGAAGTCAACTCCCTCGGCGGTGGCGATGAAGCTCCCTCCAACGATGTCGATGGGGAGTCGACCTGGGTGGCAGCCGAAGCCGATGCCGCAAGCGGTACCGGTGTCGGAGACCTCACCACAGGCAAGGAGCCAGCCGGCGCTTCTGCCAATGGTACCGAGGGCGTGAGCACCGTTGGTACCAGTACTGACTGGCGCATCAGCCCTTCCAGGAGACCCGGAAGAACGGCTCAGAGGCGCTTGTCCAGAGTCTCTATTGGAAAAGGCAGGGAAGCCGGTGCAGGAGTCAGAGGCAGAACCTATAAAGGATGAGGAGACGGTACCGGGCTGTCCGATGACCGACGCATTGACACCTCCTGAATAGAGGGAGAGCGGTCCTCTCGGCGTCAACGCTTCTCGGGGGCCGAATCTCTCGGGGGCCGAATCTCTCGACGCCCCGGAGTTCCAGTACCATGTCTAGAAGGAGACTGATGCCGATGCTTCTTGGCCTTCGCCCGAGGCACAGCATCGGCACTCCTCGGTACCGATGAGAAGGAAGTCGAATCCAAATGTCTCCTTGGGGTCAGGCCCGAAGATGGTCGGTTCCGATGGGCCTGCGAAGCAGGAGCCTTCAAGACAGGTGGAGACCCACTTGATGGCTCACTACTCCCAGCATGCAGTGGTCTGCGGACAGCCATTACCTGCACTCCCGATGTCGATGCTTGCTCCGGTGCCAACATCGACACCGCTGAACTCGGTACCCTTGTCTACGTCAACGTACCGTGCAAAGCTCCAAACAGACGGTCCCGCTGAGCTTGTCTCGCCGCTTGTGTCCTCTTCTTTAGACTGAGACACAATTTACAGGCGGCTGGGCGATGTTCGGGCCCAAGGCACTGAATGCACCACGCGTGTGGATCAGAACCTGAGATTGCCCGGCTGCACCGACCGCACTTCTTGAAGCCGCTGGGAATCCTTGTTGTCATGGACGGAAAAATAGCAGCGGCAAAGTCAAAGTTGGCGATGGTGCCAAAAAGAAGGCACAAAAAGGGAGAAACTCGAACGGGCAGCCTAAGGGGCTCATTTTCAAAGCACTTAGCCTCCCAAAGTTCCATAGAAACCTATGGAACTTAGCCTCCCAAAGTGCTTTGAAAATATGCCTCTAAGCGGGCCACAACAGCGGCGAAACGAAACTTAAACTGGCCAAAACTAAAAGTCTAAGAAAAAACTTTTTTTTTTTAAATCAAATAGCTCAACGGAGCCTAAGGAAGAAAGAAAAGAGAGAAAAAAGACACGAAAATCGCAAAAAGAGAACCGAAGGCTTCTCAGGACACACTGAGAGGGACGAAAACACTGTCTCTCTCAACCGCAGACAAAAAGAAACTGATGTTCCCGCGCGATAGGCGGGAAGATGGCCGCGACCAAAGGCTCTAGCAAACTTTTGTTGCTAGGAAGATTTCCGGACCTCAGGACTACAGTGGGCGTCACCCATCAGTGAGAACAAGCAGCCTGCTTGTCCTTGGAGAAATGGAATTACAGTAATCCAGCTGGGAGAAAATTAGAGGTTGTACTAATAGTCTTAAGGTTCCTGCAATAAAGTAGCATCTGATGCGTTTTAACTTCCAGAGGGCTGTGAATGATTTGGAGATGACTTTAGAAATGTGGTGTTCAAATGTGAGATGCTTAACAATGAAAACACCTAGAATCTTCAGAATGGGCTCTAGAGGATGGGAGATCTGATCAATGGTGCATGAATTAAAGAGAGTGGGATCGTAAGGATTTAATGATTATAAGAAATTTGGTCTTGTCCCTATTGAGTTTTAGTTTGAATTCTGATGCCTAGGCCTAATTTAATTTGATGTACAATTTCACAAATGTGTTTTATGAAAGGGAAGTAGATAGTGACATCTGTGTATATGAAGGAATTGCAGTACAAATTGCTGCAATTCCCACCAAAAACTGAGGAAGTGTGGTAGGAACAGAAGTCTCTCCTAAATGCTGAAGCTCAAGAGAGAATGGCTCCAGGCACAGTAAGAGAGAAAAAAAAAAAAAGATCTCTCTAAAAAAAAAAAAAAAAAGTTGCCACTACTTTTTAGATTGTAAGCTCTATCAAGCAGGGACTATCTCTCTGTGTTAGGTGTTCAGCGCTGTGTGCGTCTGGTAGCGCTATACAAATGTTAATAATAATAATAATACTTTGGGCAGCTCTCACATTATGCTGCAAGAGGGCCAGGAAATTAAAAAAGTCTCATTTAGGCAGAGATAGCTGCTGCTGTAATTTATTCCCTCTGCCTGTGAACGGGCTGTGTTAGCATTAGCGCACGGCAGCCACTAGCGCAGCTTAGTAAACAGGGGGGTAAATTCCTTAGCAATGGAATAAAGTTAAGAAATCTAAAATAAAACTTTTTTTTTGTTAATTCTGCAGAGGGAGGAAAGGGGGGCCCATGCCAACCTATGCCAGGTAGGTTCCTAGCAGTATTGCCAGCAGGGGTACCCTCTTTTCCTCCTGCTGCAGAATTCCTCCAGCTCAACTAGAAGGATCGTAAATGGAAGCATACACTGGCTAGCCTCAACCACTGGACACAGGACTTAGCATGTGTCCAAGAGAGTCAGGCCTTTTACCGCAAAAATCCTACTGTATTAGTCTGTTAACCCCAGTTATTAGTACCTAGGTCTCATTTCATGAAGAGGGAGCTATGTTAAAATAGAACAAGTTAATTGCAAAATAATACATCTTAACAGTAGCCCACATTGATAGCTACACCTCTTAATAACATAGCCTGCCGTTACTCTACCAGCAGGTAACATAGTAACATAGTAGATGACGGCAGAAAAAGACCTGCACGGTCCATCCAGTCTGCCCAACAAGACAACTCATATGTGCTACTTTTTGTGTATACCCTACTTTGATTTGTACCTGTGCTCTTCAGGGCACAGACCGTATAAGTCTACCGAGCACTATCCCCGCCTCCCAACCACCGGCTCTGGCACAGACCGTATAAGTCTGCCCAGCACTATCCCCGCCTCCCAACCACCAGCCCCGCCTCCCACCACCGGCTCTGGCACAGACCGTATAAGTCTGCCCAGCACTATCCCTGCCTCCCAACCGCCAGCGCTGCCTCCCGATCTCGACTAAGCAGGTAATGTTTTAACCAATAGCAACATTAAAGTACTGTCATTATTTTATTCTTACCTCTTTAGATAGTGATACAATCCTATTATAAATGTAATACCACAACCAGGTGTCTTAAAAAAGAAGAAATCAACCCTTATTCATAACATGATTGTTTAAAGCATATGAACGCCAATATAAAAACCATAACAGAGTATCAGCTACACTAGTCTGCCTCATTATTATTAAGTGCTAGATGGAGAGTTCTGAACCACTTTAATCTACTCCAGTGGATGCATCTGACCAGCTAGACAAGTACTGTTCATGCAATAGCTTACCTGAACAGCAGTTCCCTGCTATTGTCGCTTGCCACAGTTATTCTACCCTGGTAGAAGCAAAGTGCGGCTTTCAGCTTTTCTACCCCATTAAATACCAATACCAATAGTGCAGACTGCTCCTGGTACAAAGTAGATGTCCACATCAGTAGGGTGCTTTCCTTTAAAGTGAGATCACGTAGGGCTATTCCAATGACTGACAAATTTATTGTCCAGTGAGTCGATGCTCAAAAAGTGACGCTGGCATTAGAGGCGATTAGCGCCAGACTAGAACCAGCGTTAGTGAGCACAGCATGCTCAGAGGGCTCTAGCATAGGACACTATCAGGCTTATTTTCGAAAGAGAAGGACTCCCATCTTTCGACACAAATCGGAAGATGGGCGTTCTTCTCACAGGGTCGCCCAAATCGGCATAATTGAAAGCCGATTTTGGGCGTCCTCAACTGCTTTCTGTCGCTGGGATGACCAAAGTTCCCGGGGGCGTGTCGGAAGCGTAGCGAAGGCGGGACTTGGGCGTGCCTAACACTAGGACGTTCTCGACCCATAAAGGAAAAAAATAAAAAGGGCGTCCACGACAAGCATTTGGACGACTTTACCTGGTCCAGTTTTTCTTACGACCAAGGCACAAAAAAGTGCCCAAACTGACCAGATGACCACCGGAGGGAATCAGGGATGACCTCCCCTTACTCCCCAAGTGGTCACTAACCCCCTCCCACCCTCAAAAAAGAACATTAAAAATATCTTGTGCCAGCCTCAAATGTAATACTCAGGACCACTGCAGCACTATGCAGGTCCCTGGAACAGTTTTAGTGGATGCAGTGCACCTCAGGCAGACGGACCCAGGCCCATCCCCCCCCCCTACCTGTTACACTTGTGTTGGTAAATGTGAGCCCTCCAAAACCCACCACAAACCCACTGTACCCACATCTAGGTGTCCCCCTTCACCCGCAAGGGCTATGGTAGTGGTGTACATTTGTGGGTAGTGGGTTTTGTGGGGCTCAGTACACAAGGTAAGGGAGCTATGTACCTGGGAGCTTTTCTGAAGTCCACTGCAGTGCCCCCTAGGGTGCCCAGTTGGTGTCCTGCCATGTCAGGGGGACCAGTGCACTACGAATGCTGGCTCCTCCCACAACCAAAGGGCTTGCATTTGGTCATTTCTGAGATGGGCGTCCTTAGTTTCCATTATCGCCGAAAGAAACAACCAAGTCTAAGGACGACCATCTGTAGGAACAACCTATATGTCAAGAACTGGGCGTCCCCAACCGTATTATCAAAACGAAAGATGGACGTCCATCTTGTTTCGATTATAAGGGTTTCCCCGCCCCTTTGCCAGGACATCCTGCGAGAATGTCCTCAGGAAAACTTGGGCGCCCCTTTTGATTATGCCTCTCAATGTGCATGCCAAAGATTAGTGAAAATTAGACAGCTGCACAGGGAAAGAAATTTAACCCGCTCCCGCCCATCTCTGTGGGGAATCTAACCCATCCCCGCTACAAGTAATCTCCTCCATCCCAGCTGTGCCACAGTCACTTTGACCCCCCACCTCAAGAAAGCTAGATTTTACAAGTATAAAAACTCTAGTAAAAGTAACATAAACCATTTTCTTCTGTACTATGCTAAGACAGCAGATGTACAGATTAGCAGGACCCAAAGCAGTACAAAACAAGTAAAGCCAGAAACAACACAGTTTATATCTAATTGTTCAACCGCCCTTAAGATTCACCTTTGGATTTAAAAAGCAAAACAATGTGCATGTAAGGACTGGATAAATGAATTAAAGCAAAGTTTAAAGCAAATGCCCTTAATATGTAATATTTGGTAGCAATAATGAAACAGTGATAGAATATTCACATAGCAAGCTTGCAGCCTTAGGCAACAGATTTATTTTCCACTGAACATAATTAACTTTGTATGAACTTGGTGGCTAATAGTGTGCTGAACTGGACAATGTTGGCACATTTAGACTGACGCTGGACAGAACTTCTGCATGAAGGATGCCCTTCCCTCATTATTCAATACCCCTCTGTGAAATAGTAGTAACAAAAAGGCAAGTGCATTTTTATAATATACCACTGCAGTCCACAAAACAAAAGAAGCGAATTCCCAGATGTCATCTTTTTCTTTTAATGAACACACAGGAAAAAAAAAGAATTTAAATGTTCCCAGGTTTCAACCTAATTCATGTTTAATTTGGGATATAAATGTAATAAATAAGTAAATAGATAGATAGAAACTCTGAATGTTGAGCACCTGATTCTCATAACATGATGTCTGTTTTAGTGGTCCATTACCAGGAGAAAAAAATTCAAATCTCTGCATGAATATAACAGTGCTAGTGTTGTTATGGTATAAGCCAATTGTCAGAATTATCAGAGTTATTGATTTTACCAACATAAAAATGCAGCTTTTAAAAGATGTATTGAAACTGCATTTCAATATCTTCTTTCCCCTTGTCCCTAGGAATTTCTGGTAGCAGGGCTAGTCAATTACAAACACTTAACAAAGACAAAAGAGAGATATATAACTTCCTCTGCCCTCCCACCTAACAAAAGCTTGACTAAGGTGGGTACCTGAATACTCCATCCAAACATCTCCGAAAACCAAAGACCCAAGAGACAGAAAAAGTCTGGAGACCCCATTGACAACAAAGAACTCAGAGGAAAACCATAAACAAAACATTTGCCTGTCATCAGAGGTATACCTGCCCCTCCCATCAACTATCAGACAAATGGACGCCAGGACATCTGCAGATCATGTGAACAGACTACAATAACCATAATGCCTTGCAAGTTATCCAGTGCAAACCAGGAAACAGGTGCTGGGACTCTGTGATCATATCCTCCTGCAGCTTGCAAGATATAAAAGCAAAAGCTGTTTCCCCAAGATTCAGATTCTCTCTTTAGCTGCAAGCAACTCAGATCCACTCACTGCAGAAGCCCTGCTCTTGTCCTGACCATGTGCTCATCACTCAGCTCTGTGACAAAGACTCTCCTGTAAGTTATAACTTTTGATCTAGATTTGCTACCTTACTTAAGTACAGATTATCTGTAAAGATCTCTTAAAAAACCTACCTCTCGTTTGTGCTAGCCTTATATGATTGCATTAATCATATTGTAACTTAATAAACCGTTTGAATCTAAATATATAGTGTTCTTGTCCTTTAAACCTGGTAATGCAGGTTAATGCAATCCAATAAATATACTTAATTCCTTTTATTCTTGAATCGTTCTTACCTTGTGGTGGAGAAATTTTAGCGAGTGCTCTTAAAATATTCCCCTGCTCCTTGTTCTTAAATATCATATTAGAACTGTGACAATTTTGTAACATTTTTAATAGATATTAAGAACATTTAAATTATTTCCTGTAGTAATAGTGTTTCCCTTTAACCAGCTCTTCCAAATGACACACTGATTGCGATTTATAAACAAATTACTACTCTACCTATGAAAAGTTATTCTGTTATTATACTTCCTCTGTGTACATCGGTATGCTGCACAAGTCTTTATGTTTGAAAATATAAATGAGATTAAATAAGCTACCAACAATAAAGAACGCAGATGCAGCAACTCATAGGCTTATTTGCTTTTTTTTTTTTTTTGAATGTATGACGATGATGGCTGCGTGAGGAGGGGGAAACAGACACTAGCCTAACTGGCTTCAACTCCCTCTCTCCCTCCCTCCCACCCACAACATCAATCTATCCACCTATCCTCCAGCCCTGGATATCCTTCTCGCACATACCTCAGATCACCCTAGTCGTCTAGTGGCTTGCTTCGGGGCAGGAAAGGTCCTCAAACTTTCCTGCCCGCTGCCACTGATCCTCTCGTCACCGCCGCTTGTTTAAAATGGCTGCTGAGATTTCAAGCAGTGCACACAAGAGCTAAACTTACTGCAAAACTCTTTTGCGTATGCGCCAAGCACATTCCCCCCCCCCCCCCCCACTCTTTGCTTTTATAGCGTGCATATAATTTGAACACCATTTCCTTTGAGCATTGGCAAGCTAGTTTTCTGTGTTCTGGCAGTATGGGCTCTGTGCTGTTGACTTCATCACAAGAATTCTGAGCATCGGCCTGCAGGCAAGCAGGCATCACTCTGAAGATTGGGCTCGAGCCTAAAAATGTAGTGCTGGGACTGGGGGGGAGTGGGTCAGTGGTTTAGTGGATGGGGTAGAGGCTGTTGGAGGGGGAGGGTTGAAGGGGAAGGAGGAGGGTGGGGAGTGCTCTATGAGGAAGGGGAGGATTTGAAGACATGAGAATTGATTTTATACTTATGTGAAGATGTTACCGGGGAAGTATTGTATTAGTCTACTCTCTTACTGTGAATCATAGGGGGCTTGGGTGGGGGTTGGAGGGTGGGGAGCAGAGATTCAAGTTTAACATGATTGGTATTACTTGGTTCTTATGATGTTTAGAGTTAGGGATATTCAGAGGTAATAATGTAATATATGTTGGAAATGGGAGAGGTAATTCTAATGAGTCTTTAAGGGTGACTTATGAGGAGGTTGGGGGGGAGGGATTAAAAGTGGGGGGGAAAAAGACTTGACTTGTATTTCTATTCTGGATTGTGTTGATGTGTTCAGGAGTCTGTTGATAGTTGATGTCTTTCATGTATTACAACATGTGATGGCTTCAATAAAAATGATTAAACATAAAAGCTCACTTGCTGATAATTTACTATAAGCTATTGAACCAGAAAATTTTCACACAAAAGTATTCAGTAAATTTAGATATTATACAGTAGCAAAAGTTAGGAATTTTTTCACATTCAAGGCAAAGCTAAAATTCACAGAAAAACATCTAGGATCTCCCTTTTCAACAGAGTTGTGGCAGACACAATGATTTTTTTTTTTATAGTCTTAGAACAATTCGCTTCTAACAAAATTTGCCCTCAGTATGCAGGATATGCTTATCCTAAAATACAACTTTTGAACTTCTACAGCAGCTAATACAAAAGGGTAAAACCCATTACCCCCATTAGAACAAAGATCGATTCCTCATTTTCCTGATGACAGCTCCTACAGTGTCCTCATTTTGTAATCACATACTAATGGACGAGTTAGAGTTTGCAGCAAACAATACCTTAACAAGCTTCAAGAGCTGATGGAGGTCCTCCACCTCATCTCCTTCACACTCTATATACATTTTGCCTGTTTCAACACTGGTGCCCCTTATAGTGCCACAATAAAGGGGAAGATCCATAGCTTCGGCATATAGGTGTATGGCTTGATACCCCACAGTCTGATACATGTAACTGTCTAGTTCATCTGTATTTCCTTTACAAAAACAAAACATTAAAACCTGTCAGTATCACTTCACAAATACGAAAAATGTTGCCAGCTCTTGAAAGATTCATCTGAAATGTCAAATCAGGTACTAGCGCAGCAACTTAAGGTAACTACTTTTTTTATTAGTAAACATCTAATTTTATAACTTTTTAAACCACCTGCTTACTAACTGTAACAGAGGGGTTAAGGCAGAATATAAGTTAATTATTAAGTAAACAAGTAAATAGGTAAATAAATAGATACAGATAGATAAAAAAAAAATAGATCAGTTGGATGAAATAAGGAAAAATGATCAAATTGAAAAGTTATAACAGATCCCCAAAAAGACAGGAAAATACAGGACATCTAGAAAAGCTGTGGGGAAACCAGAAAGGCTATCAGAAGGGCAGAGAGAATTAAGAATAGGAAAATCAGTAAGAATAGTTTTGTAAGCAATATGATCACACCCAAGTCCTGCTCCTTCTTTCGTGCACAAAAGTTTTTCACCCCCTAAACTGTACCGTTCCTTTGGGCTTTGGTAGCCCAGATACATGACCCTGCATTTTTTAGCATTAAATCTTAGCTGCCAAATTCCAGACCATTCCTCTAGCTTTGCTACGCTTTTGCTGATGATGATAAGAAACCCAGTAAAATTTCTCAACCCTTGTTACTAATAACAATTACTTGGGTTGGAGGTTAGGTGAGATTCAGAGGCTTTTTCCCTTATTCATTCCTTTGAAATTTGATGCACTACATAGAATTTTAGTCTTTTGCAGAGTATGATTTCTTGCCATTATACTAGAGAGAGATTTTTTTGTAACTATATATATATACTCATTACTTCTTGCCTTTCATGCTGAACATCACTCTCAAATGTTTACGTCCTTGCTGAAGGCCTCTCTGTTTACCTTGGCATTTGATACTTTGTCTTAAAATAGCAGTGTATTGGGTCATTGGTAGGATCTTCCCCACTGACCTGCTTGTCTATTGTGTTCTCCTTTTGTCTGGAATGAGTGTGTGCCTTTCTATTTCACCATTTATTGATTTTGTTACATTGTACGCCACTTTGACTTATTCTGTAAAGGCAGCATATTAAATCTTAAAGCTATCTAAATACAAACTGGTAGCAGACCTACGACTTAAGAATCTACACAATCCCTTATTTCTAGGATGGGTCCTGGACTGATTAGCAGGACTCAAGGAAAACAAATTAAACATTTAAGGACAAGTCCAAGGCCTATCCTGCCCCTTCTGAAAGGACCGGAGATTCTAGAACCCTGAAAACTACTCTCCATTGTTTAGAACCCAGAGCAGGGCCCCACTATGCGACTGCAGGACCTGCTGAACTGGGCTAAGCCCTGAAGTCAAAAAACCCAAGGGCCCCATCAGGCTCCCCTACCTACAGTTAGGCCAAAGATGGTAGAACTGGAAGACCCCTGCCCCCCAAGTCCTGATGAGGACTGAGGAACCTCCTGCTGCAGAAAAACAGCAGCAGGGGAGAAATAAATGTGCTTGGGCCCAAAATGCCCACTGTTACCAGGTCCCAATGCCTCAGCTGAGAGGACAGTAACATGGGGGCCTACCTCCCTGCCATTCCCTGGCTCTCTCAGGGTGCTGCATGAAGAGAAATCCCCTGCACATGAGTGGAGGGATTCCCTGTGCTTTGCTTTATGTTCTTAAAGCTGCAATAGCAGCTTAAATATTGCAATAGCTTTAGACCCTTAAACAGGGAAAAAAGCTCACTAGACCAGATTAGAATCACTTTTTTTTTTTTGCTTGTGACCTGCAGGGGAGCCCATGGGAGATTACACTCAAACAGGGTGTACGGACAAGAGGGGTGGAATGCTTGGGAGTCAACATCCAAGAAAAAGATCTAGGTGTCATTGTAGACAATACGCTGAAATCTTCTACCCAGGGTGCTGTGGAGGCCAAATAGGAAAGAGATGGTAAACATGACCAATAATAATATAGTGCCTCTGTATCACTCCATGGTGCAGCCTCACCTTGAGCACTGCATTCAGTTCTGGTTGCCGTATCTTAAAAAGGATATAGTGGAATTAGAAAAGGTTCAAAGAAGAGAAACCAAAATGATAAAGGGGATAGAATTCCTCCCATATAAGGCTAAAGAGGTTAGGGTTGAAGGGAGATATGATTGAGGCAGGGGCGTATCTGACCTTCAGCAGTAGGGGGGGCCAGAGCCGAGGTGAGGGGGCACATTTTAGCCCCCCCCCCCGGTGCCGCCACCCCCCCACCGCCATCATCATCATCGCCCACCCCCCCCGCCGCCGCCGCCATCATCATCGCCGCCGCCAACCCTCTCGACCCGCCTGCTCGCCTGCCCACTCGCTCGCCATCGCCTACCTGGGCTGGCGGGGACCCCATCCCCCGCCAGCCGAAGTCTTCTTCCTTCCTTACAGGACGTCAGACTCAGAAACCTGAAAGGAAGGAAGAAGACTTCGGCTAGCGGGGGATGGGGTCCCCGCCAGCCCAGGTAGGCGACGGCGAGCAAGTGGGCAGGCGAGCGGGCGGGGGTCAACGGTAGGGGGGTCCAGGGCCAAATCTACGGGGGCCCTGGCCCCATGGCCCCATAGCAGCGACGCCCCTGGATTGAGGTCTACAAAATCCTGAGTGGTGTAGGATGGGTAAAAGTGAATCGATTTTAACATTTTCAAAAAATACAAAAACGGCTACATGGAAATACTTTTAAAACAAATAGGAGGAAATATTTTTTCACTCAACGAATAGTTAAGCTTTGGAACTCATTGCCAGAGGATGTGATAACAGCAGTAGCATATCTGGTTTAAAAAAAAGGTTTGCACAAGTTCCTGGAGGAAAAGTCCAGTCTGTTATTGAAATAGACATGGGGAATCCACTGCTTGCCCTGCGAACGGTAGCATAGAATATTTCTGCTATTTGGGTTTATGCCAAGTACTTGTGACCTGGATTGGCCACTGTTGTAAACAGGATAGTGGTCTAGATGGGTCATTGGTCTGACCTAGCATGGCTATTCTTATGTTCTTATGGGGACCCGCACATCCTTGGGCAAGGCCACCTAGGACTGAGTCAAAGACTCATAAAGTGGAACTAAGAAATGTGTATGGGGGCTGCGGAGCCGAGCTCCACATTCAACCAGGTATGGTACCAAGACCATAACCCTAGAAGTGGACACTGGGCTCAATCTCACTGTGCGGCCACAGCTAGAAGAGTAGGGAACTAGGACATGGACCAGGAGCACTCTCAGCACATCCCACCACCTGCTGAAGGTAGACAGCTAGATTGTTCCAGGGAGCACCACAGCTTATACTGGTGATGTCACTGGAAGAAGTCAGCTTTCTCTACCTTCACCTGCTGACAGGAAGGGAAACATACAATTGCACAGAACAGTGGAGCTGAAACTAAGAAAATATGATATATGAAACTCAACTTACATCTGGGAGCATCAGGGCCCCTGAGGGCCCTGGGGTCCCCAATTGACAAGCCCTCTTCTGCCCTGAGGAGCAAATTGTTCCTTCCTGGGCAGAGCCCATCCATTACTTGATAGACACAGTCCACAATTAATCCCACCATTCCGGACCTAAGGCCTCAAAGGACCTCCCATGGGATCTCCTGGGTACAAGGTAGAGAATTCCTTTGTAACCAGTTTCTACCACTAGCAGAGCCAATACTGCACAGCTTACACTTTGGTGAGACAGCGCCAAAATGGCTACTATTCCTGTTCAAGATGGGAGTTCTGCAGCCACCATCAAGAACAAGCAGTCAGGGGTGTCTAAACCTGGCCCCTCCTGGGTCCAGTAAGGTCATAGGACCGAATCATGAGACTCACTATTACCCATGGGATATGACCTGGCTGGGCTGCTAAGGCGCCGGCTGCCATATGTCCAGCATTTCCACCCACTGGGCATGTGCTCCATGTCTGCTCGCAGCCACTCCTACTAAATCTGAACTAAATCTGTTTCTGCCTTCCCCCTCCTGGGTAGGGTTCCTTTCTTCTGAGCAGGCTCTGCACTGGTAAGCAGCCTTTTTTTTTTTTTTTTTTAATATTTTTATTCCCCCAGACAAAAGGTTATGGAAATAAATAAGGCCTATGGATTTCAATTATTATTTTTGAAGAAACAGGCCCTACTGTGGTGGAACCAGTGAGGGAAGGGGAAGCCTACAACCCACCTCTGCCAGCACATCTCATCAAGCAAAAGGCAAG
This sequence comes from Microcaecilia unicolor, assembly GCF_901765095.1. Classification (NCBI taxonomy): domain Eukaryota; kingdom Metazoa; phylum Chordata; class Amphibia; order Gymnophiona; family Siphonopidae; genus Microcaecilia; species Microcaecilia unicolor. Next base: position 97,765,904 of record NC_044039.1, read on the forward strand.
GAGATGAACCTCCTGGCTCAACTGAAGTAAGATCTGTGGACCGAACCCCAGAAGCTAAGGCCCCAAGGAATCAAACCGGAGGCACGCAACAGAACTTTCACAAATCACAGCATGAAGGGACCATATTTGCTCCAATTTCGCTGAGCTATTAAGTACATTTTGTCTGTACTTAGCAGGATAATTATTCAGTTTGTCATCTTTGAAGGACAAAGTTCTGTTGCTTCAAAGATGTCACAATCCAATTCACCCCTGATGCAGGCACTGTGTGCTGAAACACAGCCCGTGTCGGGTCATCAAGGGAAGAATTGATGTTCTAGTTACATGATTAAAGGAGCTGTGTCCTGATTTTGAAGACTCCTGGAGCTTCTTTTTGCTATTTGGGCTCTCGACTGGTCTGTCAGGATGAGAAGGAAACACATAAACATATGTGTTATACTGGGAGGTTAACTAACCACATGAAAACTTCTGGCCAAATTATTTTTTCATGGTTTTCCTAGTCAGCAGTTATTCAAACACTATAATAAAGGTCAGAAAATTTGAACTGCAAGATTCAGAATGCCTTGGAATAGAAGCTAAACCTACCATTTCCACCTTCAAGACTTACCTAGCTCTGTTACCTCTTTTCCCTCTCTTCTTCTGTATTCTATTTAATCTCTCATCCCCTTCTCTTATAGTTTTATTTATTTGCAAATCACTTTAATGTCTATTCTAAGGCCCTCTGTGGCACATCAAGTTGTGGAAAACTAAATGTTTAGGTCAATAGATAAGACTGCATATTTAATCACAGAAAATGCCTATTAACAATATATCCTACCTCTGGATTCAGAAGGTCTCAGATTGGCAAGAGCCACGATTTGGTGTCCAGCTGCAACACACTGCATCATATTGTAACAGCTGTCCTTGCCACCACTAGAAAAGATGAAAAAAAAATAAAAAATAAAACCAGTAGCAGCCAAAATGTTATATATATTTGCAAACCATGTACTGCATCTACAATGAACAAGAAAGGTGCAGTATAAGCACAATGAAAAAAAAACAAGTCAACAACAAAATTCCTCCCAATCAGATATGAATATCTCCACAAAGCACACCCATACCGTGATGAAAAACTTACCCAATTGGAGAAACTGCATCCAACACACCCATACAATAACAGAACAACACACCTCAAATACCTCAACTCCTCTTTCCAATTATTCACTGCAATCAACGTCAGCCCATCCAAATCCTCCAACACCATAAATAACAAAATCAAGTTACTTACCTGTAATAGGTGTTATCCAAAACAGCAGTCTTCACAAATAGGCAATGCCATTCGACAGAGACCAACGAAGGAAAGCTTTCTCTAGCTTTGCCAGTCTCCATGGGCATCTATCTCCGAGAATGGGTACGTGAAGGGGTGGGACAAACCGTATTTTCAAAAAAATGGGCGTCCATCTTTTTTCCGATAATACGGTTTGTGCCAGGCAAATGCATCGGATTTGTGCGGATTTGAGCTGGGCGGTATCGTTTTTCAGCGATAATGGAAACCAAAGGCGCCCAGCTCAAAAACGACCAAATCCAAGGCATTGGGTCGTGGGAGAGGCCAGGATTCGTAGTGCACTGGTCCCCCTCACATGCCAGGACACCAACCGGGCACCCTAGGGGGCACTTGTAACAATTAAAAAAAAAAAAGCAAACTACCTCTGAAGTCCATAGCTCCCTTCCCTTGGGTGCTGAGCCCCCCAAATCCCCCCCCCAAATCCCCCCCCCCAAAACCCACTCGCCACAACTCTACACCATTACCATAGCACTTATGGCTGAAGGGGGGCACCTAGATGTGGGTACAGTGGGTTTTGGGGGCGGGTTGGAGCGCTCCCATTTACCACCACAAGTGTGATAGGTGGGGGGGGGATGGGCCTGGGTCCACCTGCCTGAAGTCCACTGCACCCACTAACAACTGCTCCAGGGACCTGCATACTGCTGTGATGGAGCTGGGGATGACATTTGAGGCTGGCATACAGGCTGGAAAAAAAAGGTTTTAAAGTTGTTTTTTTGGGTGGGAGGGGGTTAGTGACCACTGGGGGAGTCAGGGGTGGTCATCCCCGATTCCCTCCAGTGGTCATCTGGTCATTTAGGGCACTTTTTTGGGACTTGTTCGTGAAAAAAAAGGGTCCAAAAAAGTGACCCAAATTCGGGCTAAAAACGCCTTTCTTTTTTCGATTATCGGCCGAGGACGCCCATCTCTCCTCGGCCGATAAACACGCCCCAGTCCCGCCTTCACCACACCCCCGTCAACTTTGGTCGTTACCACGACAGATTGCAGTTGAAGACTCCCAAAATCGGCTTTCGATTATACCGATTTGGGCGCCCACGGGAGAAAGACGCCCATCTCCTGATTTGGGTCGAAATATGGGCGTCTTTCTCTTTCGAAAATAAGGTGGATAGAAATATTGTGGGCGCCTACACAGCGTGCGCTAAAAACGCTAATGCGCCTCTAGCGTGGCTTAGTAAACAGGGCCCTAATATGGAAACCTTCAGCCTTAATAACTGATCTCACAGATAAAGACAAAGCTTTATTTGACTTTTTATTACCCACTGCTTTGAAAGTGATTAACAATCACTGGAAGGACAACACTAATCTTACAGTGTACATTTGGTGGAATTGAGTTATTCTGTTGAAGAAATATTTGTTTAATATGTGTCCATCTTCCAAAAAATTACGGATTTGGAAGTCCTTTCATGCCTATTTCAAATCTTCTGCTTCTTGTACTTAATACTAGTAATACATTACATGGCTATTTTTGCAGTTTGTATTAATATGTTCTTACAACTTTGTTATACTATTGCATAACTTACTTCATATTTGTTCTATTACATATTTAAAACGATAAAAATATTTCCCCTTTTAAGGCACTGCCTATCCAATTGGAACAACTTTAGACTTGTTATGTATGGACCACGCATAGGCAGTCTCTTATTTCTAATATGCATTTCCCATTGTTTTCCATAGCATTTGCTATTGTTTTGGGTATACCAAAATGGTGGAAAGCACCGTCTACTTGGTGCAGCCCACATAATGGGCCAGGTAGGCTCATGCCGTTTCCTGTTCTCATGGGCTACTCCTCCACGCCACAAGCCATGCGCAGATGTGTACCAACGCTTTCGTGTTGCTCAGACATGCGTAAGTAGCTACCCTACTCCCCACTTGATTAATGCTGAAGTTAGTTCGCTGAATCGAGGAGCAAAACTTAGAAGCCTATCAGTGTGCAGCTCTAACGCACGGCTTTCTACGTTGACCCCCCCCCCTCAAACCTGCGGGGGCCAGAGTAAAAGAAACGGATTTCCCGGATATATCCTCCAGATTTTACAGACAACCTTAAAAAAAGCAGTCCTTTTACCTTCCAACCCTGGGTCCAGCATCGTGTAGGGGAAGACTATGCAGCTGAACATAGGCTGCCTCTGAATACTTGGCAGAGAGTAACTTAAATAACTACCGTGTTTGTTTAAGCAGAAGCGGCAGTAAATAAAAAAAAAAGAGCAGATAAATCATCAACTGTGTAGAAAAAAGATCATCCATATATGTAAACAACCTGCATTCAGGGCTAAATTTACCTATGGGCAGCAAAGCCCTTTTTGCCTATACATAAAGGTAGTCCTGGTAATACTCCATGTGTAAATTCACATAATGAATTGGGCATTGTCAATCTATTTAGGGCTATTGGCTAATATATTAAGTTCCTACAATTCTAGAGACAGACTATGAAATGCATCTAAAAATGCGCCTGCACACAGTGATGCAGCTGCTCCATTGTGTAAAACAAACATCCATGCAGTTCTTGTAATGTTACAAGACATATTACCTGATCAAAGCTGCCACCCTCATAGTAAGCAGAGAAGATTAGCTGATATACTTTAGGACTGCACAATACGCAAACGACTAGGCATATACAAGCTCAGAAGCCACAAGGCTATCTCCGCCGGCGCCAAGGAGGTAAACTTCCTCAATCTCTGCAGAGTGCAGACTATGCTTGCCGTTTCCGCCCTACAGTCCTGACCTCACGGCCAAACTCAAGGAGAAGCGGACACTAGCATGCCTGAATACTAGGAAGCATTGTAATGTACGCAATACACTACAGAAACTCAAAAACAAGATTATTCTAAAATAAAATTACAATATAAATATGACGCAACCAAGGAGGCTAGATAAAATAGGAGGCGAAGTGATGTCAAAACGTTGAAACCAGTTAGGTTAATCTCTGTTTCCCCTTTCCCGCGCAGCCGTCATCGCCATACACTCAATACAAAGCAAACAAACCTATGAGCCACTGCATCCACGTTGTCGTTCTTTATTGTTGGTACCGCTTTTATTTAATCTCACTTATATTTTCAAACATGACGGCTTGTGCAGTATACGGATGTAAACAGAGGAAGTATAATAACGGAATAAGTTTTCATACGTGGAGTAGCAATTTGTTATAAATTGTAATCAGTGTGTTGTTTGGAGGGGCTGGTTATAGGGACACCCTAGCACCCTGATGGCGAACCTATGACACGTGTGTCAGCACTGACACACGTAGCCACTTTCGATGACACGCGGCGCCGCCGCAGTGTGGTCCGCCTTCCCTCCTCGCTCCCGGAAACTAACCTTAAAGCCTCCTTTCACGTCGCAGCAGCAGGGCAGGCCACTCCTTCCTTCCGTGTCCCGCCCTCGCCTGACGTAACGTCCGTGAGGGCGGAGCACAGAAGGAAGGAGGATAGATCTGCCCTGCTGCTGCTTGCTGCGACGTGAAAGGAGGCTTTAAGGTTAGTTCCGGGCCCGGTAGCGGGTGGAGGGGGGCCCCGGTGACCTCGGGTGGGCAGCGATCTCGGGTAGGGGGGGCCCAGGGGCTGTCCTAGTAGCAGTGATTTTTCTCTAAGTGACACACCACCCGAGTTATGCTCGTTTTTTTTGCGAATTTTTACACACCAAGCTCAAAAGGTTGCCCATCACTGCCCTAGCATGATGTATTCATGCAGAGATTTTTTTTCTTCTTCTGGTAAGGGGCCAGTAAAACAGACATCATGTTATGAGAATCAGCCGCATTAGAATTTTTTAAAAATCTATTTATTTATTGATTTACATATTTATTTGCATCACACCTGGGAGCATTACATTTTTTTTCCCTGTGCCTACATCAAAAGAAAAAAATGGCATGTGGGAACTTGCTCATTTTGTTTTGTGGATTGCAGAGGTATATTATAAAAATGCACTTGATATTTTTATAACTACTATTTAAAAGACAGATATTAAATAATGAGAGCAGAGCTTCCTTCATGTAGACGTCCAGAGTCTGTCTAAATGTGCCAACATTGTCCAGTTCAGCACATTTTTAGCTGCCAAGTTCATATGTTCAGTGAAAAATAAATTTGTTGGCTCAGGCTGCCTGCTATATGAATATTCCATCACTGTTTCATTATTGCTGCCACGTATTACATATTATGGGCATTTGCCTTAAATTTTCATTGTTTCATCAGACCTTAAATGCACATGGTTTTGCTTTTTAAACCCAAAGGTGAATCTTAGGGCTGGTTGAACAATTAGATATAAACTGTGGTTTCTGACTTGACTTGTTTTGGAGTGCTTTGGGTCCTGCTGATCTGTACATCTGCTGTCTGGAATTTTGGAAGATGGAAATAAGAAAATAAAAATTAAGTTTTGGATGTGCTCTGTAGAAGTAGTTGTTTACTTTTGCAATGTGTATAGGGATGCCTGTTCTGGTGTATGCATGTGCAGAAGGAATGGATCCTCAGAAGCTTAGCTGAAATTGGGTGGCGGAGCAGTTGGGGGGAAGAGGGGGTGGTGGTTGGGAGGCGAGGATAGGGGAGGGCAGACTTATACGGTCTGTACCAGAGCCGGTGATGGGAGGCGGGACTGGTGGTTGGGAGGCGGGAAATACTGCTGGGCAGACTTATATGGTCTGTGCCCTGAAAAGGACAGGTACAAATTCAAGGTAAGGTATACACATATGAGTTTGTCTTGGGCAGACTGGATGGACCATGCAGGTCTTTTTCTGCCGTCATCTACTATGTTACTATGTGATAATATTTAAATAACATAGTTATGGCTATGATTTCTGAACATGTAGAATCATTATTTTAAATGCCCACTTGGGTATATAGCTAATCTCAATTTTGTTAAATGTTTCAGACATATCCATCTATTTGCTTCCATGATATAACTGAATTCTATTATTCTGTCTCACTGTATTTTCAAATGTAATCCACATTGAACCCAACTTTGCTTGGGATAATGTGTGATATAAATGTAGAAAAAAAATTATTTATCCTCCACCTTTTAAGACACTGCCTACCCACTGGATAGTGATGGCACAAGGAAAGCAAGTTTTGTCCAGTGAAGACTAGCTCAAAATAATCTGTTCCTTAGCTGGGCCCTAGTATTAACATATTGAAAATGCAATCATACCATGCCTCTGTGTTTATTTTCCACTAATAAGTTAAATGATTAACTGGATTTATTGAAAGGATTAAATAAACTTTGCATGCATGACTAGGGACACAAACATACACTTATTTATTCAATGTCACAATTCTTCATGCACAGTCAGAAAACAATCTTTTAGGGTGAATAGTGTTCACAATGAGCTCCTTTTATTATCTACCAGATAGAGAGAAGAGCTTTCAGTTTTGTCACAGTATAATTCATCACAAGAAAAAAAATATAAGAAACCCAATGAACTGCATTAGGGGCTTATCTCCCATTTAGTTATGTTTTAACAAAATAGATCTGCATGAAACAAAATATTTATTTTAATTTATAAAACCACTTGCCTCTGCAACATGTTCAAAACAGAATAATCCATCTGTGTATCTAAAAGGTAAACTTCTACAAAACAGATGAAGATGTGATTCCATGTGCCCCAATGAAACGAGTGTTTAATTCTACTTCCATTTAATTTCAATATATTCCATTATCTTTATAACATCAGGCTTCCCAAGGCAGATTACAACAACAGTTAAGATGAACCTAGGAAACAGATATCCTCACTGAAATTTGACCGTCTGTATTGTATAGAACAGTGTAGAAAAAATGAGCACAAAATACAGAATTTATAATTGCTGTTTGTAACATGGTAGTAACATAGTAAATACGGCAGATAAAGACCTGTACGGTCCATCCAGTCTGCCCAACAAGATAAACTCATTGTACATGGTATGTGATACTTTATATGTATACCTGAGTTTGATTTGTCCTTGCCTTTCACAGGGCATAGACCGTAGAAGTCTGCCCTGTACTGTTCTTGTACTAAGTTCTGAAGCTAACGTCGAAGCCCCTTAAAATTTACACTCCAGCCCATCCCTTCTATTCAGTCACAGTCAGGGCGTAGACTGCAGAAGTCTGCCCAGCTCTTGTTTTGTTTCCCAGTTACCGGCGTTGCCACCCAATCTCCGCTAAGATTCCACTAAACCATTCCTTCTAAACAGGATTCCTTTGTGTTTATCCCATGCATGTTTGAATTCCATTACCGTTTTCATCTCCACCACCTCCCGCGGGAGGGCATTCCACATATCCACCACCCTCTCCGTGAAAAAATACTTCCTGACATTAGCCCCCCCCCCCCCCCCCCCCCCCTTCAACCTCAACTCATGTCCTCTAGTTCTACCGCCTTCCCGTCTCCGGAAAAGGTTCATTTGCAGATTAATACCTTTCAAATAGTTGAACGTCTGTATCATGTCACCCCTGTTCCTCCTTTCCTCCAAGGTATACATGTTCAGGTCAGCAAGTCTCTTCTCGTGCGGTTTGCAACGCAAATCTCATACCATTTTTGTAGCTTTTCTTTGCACTGCTTCCAGTCTTTTTACATCTTTAGCAAGATACGGCCTCCAAAACTGAACACAATACTCCAAGAGGGGCCTCACCAATGACTTGTAGAGGGACATCAACATCTCCTTTCTTCTGCTGGTTATGCCCCTCTGTATGCAGCCTAGCATCCTTCTGGCCACGGCCGTCGCCTTGTCGCATTGTTTCTTCACCTTCAGATCCTCCGACATCAACACCCCAAGTTTGTACCAGCTGCAATACTTTTTTGAAGCTGTTTTAATGATATTCAATTGTTATTTCATGATATTTATAGCTACATATGGGAAGTCTTCAAATAAATTAAAAGGCTGCCCTATAAATAAAAAAACAACAACTTTTCTCCTCCACCTTTTAAGGCACTACCTATCCAACTGAAAGAACTTTAGACTTGTTACAGATGGATCAAGCATAGGCAGTTCCTAATTTCTAATAATTGTTTGCTATTGTTTTCAATAACATTTGCTATTGTTTTGGGTGTACTATAACCGAGGCAAGCTCCGCCTACTGGCTTCAGGTCATACAATGGACTAGATAGGCTCACTTCGTCTCCTGTTTTATTCAACCTCCTTGCCTGCAACTACCTTTCAAGCAAACAAAAAAAAAACTAAGCTGTGCAGATGGGGCAAGTGTAGGCAAGGCAGTACTGCTCTGGTATCCAGTGGCAACGGAAGCGGTTTCTGCACAAAGATGGAAGTAACAAGTAGATAGAAGTAGAAGAATAATTTCCTACCAAATGAGGGCCAGCATGCAGCCCTTGAGCGTATGGAAGACACTGAACGTTGACAGGTAAAACTAAAGAGTTTCCAAAAAAGAAAGAAAGTGAAAATATTCATATAATTCTGGGAGAAACAGGATATTTTGTAGTCATAACTAGAAAGTGGCATTGTTTTTATTACCTATTTTGACATCTCTCCCCCCCCCCCCCCCCCCCTACACACACACACACACACACTTCTTTCGACACATTTTGGTTATAGTGTAGTGGTTCTCAACCCCAGTACTTGGGACACAACTAGTAAATCAGGATTTCAGGAGAACCACAGTGAATATGAATGAGATAGATTTAGGTACTATAATGTGAGCAGCTGTTGGTGAGGCACACATATACAGCAGAAAACAGAAACAGTGGGATGATCAGTCCACATACACAGAGGGGCATTTTCGAAAGGGACGTCCAAGTTGCGATTTGGACATCCTTGCAAAATGGCGAAATCCAGGGGCGGGGAAACCCGTATTTTCGAAACAAGATGGACGTCCATCTTTTGTTTCAAAAACACCGCCGGGACGTCCAAATCCTTAAATTTGGATGTCCCTAGATTTGGTCATCCATAGATATGGATGTTTCTGACTTTTGGTGATTTTCAAAACCAAAGACGTCCAAATGCAAGCCATTTACGCGTGGGAGGAGCCAGCATTTCTAGTGCACTGGTCCTCCTGACATGCCAGGACACCAACCGGGCACCCTAGGGGCACTGCAGTGGACTTCATAAATTGCTCCCAGAAACATAGCTCCCTTACCTTGTGTGCAGAGCCCCCCAAAACCCACTACCCATAACTGTACACCAATACCATAGCCCATACGGGTGAAGGGGGCACCTATATATGGGTACAGTGGGTAGGTTTTGGAGAGCTCGTTCTTTCCTCCACAAATGTAACAATTGGGGGGGGGGGGGTATGAGCGTGGGTCCTCCTATCTGAAGTGCACTGCAGTACCCACTAAAACTGCTCCTGGTACCTGCATGCGCTGTCATGGACCTGAGTATGACATCTGAGGCTGGCACAACATATTTTTAAAGATGTTTTTTGAGGGTGGGAGGGGGTTAGTGTTGCATCCCTACCTTGTTCCTTGGGCAGCGGCCATACTGGAAGGATCATCTGAGCAGCAACCATTTTGGGTAGAGCATCTGAGGGGCAGACATCTTGGGAGGATCGTTTGAGGAGCAGCCATCTTCAGTAGCTCATCTAGGAGGCAGCCATCTTGAATGTCTTTTGGGCGTGCCCTATGAGATCTCTCGCCTCTCAGCTGAGACCAGGTTCCTCTGATTGGAGACCTATTTAAGAGCTGGCCTGGGACACCATCTTTGTTTCGGTTTGGTGCTGGTGATTGAGCGTTCTTCTGCCGGTTTTCCTGTTGATGCTGACTTGGATTAAACCTGACCATTCTCTGCTTGCTGCCTGCCCTGACCTGTGGATTGAACCTGACCATTCTCTGCTTGCGGCCTGCCTGATCTGTGTTCTGGATCTGTTCTACGCCTGCCTGCCACGGCTGGTGGCTGTCCGACCCCGACCGTATCCGGAAGTCCTAGTGGCCATCTGCACCTGGGAGCTCAACTCCCGAGGAACGGTGGTCGCTTCCCAGGTGAAGCTAGGGGTTGTCCGGCTGCCTGACTGAGTGCGGCGCTTCGTGGATCCTCCGCGCTCTGTCAAGGCGCAAGGGCTCACTACTGCAGTGGCAACAGTTAGTGACCACTGGGGGAGTAATGGGAGGTCATCCCCGATTCTCTCAGATGGTCATCTGGTCATTTTGGGCACCTTTTTATGCCTTAGTATTAAGAAAAACAGGTCCAGGTGAAAACGTCCAAGTGTTTGTCAGGGACGTCCTTGTTTTTTTTGATTATGGGTCAAGGACGTCTAAGTGTTAGGCATGCCCAAGTCCCGCCTTCGCTATGCCTCCAACATGCCCCCTTGAACTTTGGCCATCTTTGCGATTATACCAATTTGGACATCCCTGGGAGAAGGACGTCCATTTTCCAATTTATGTCAAAAGATGGACGTCCTTCTCTTTCGAAAATGAGCCCCACAGCCACCTCCCACAAAAACACCCTCTATATATGCTCACAAACTCTAGCAGAGCTGACAGTTCCAGGAGGGCCCTGGTTTCAAACTGACACCCCAAAGCATTGTAGTATTTGTAGTCCATGGTTTTATCTATTGAAAAAAGTGCTGCAGGTCACATAATGCACCAGAATGAGGTTGGCAGAAATCCAGAACTGACCTCTTGGAATTGGTTACTTGGCAGCTCTGTTCTAATGAGATATGTCACCACAAGCTTCTCCTCCAAGTCCCTCACCCAGAGGAAACTGACTCTGCCAACAGAGGAACGGAAAACACACCATTTACTGAAGCTGTAAGTGTTGAAGGAAATCATAGATCTATGTTCTCTGCTATTATGAATTGTACAGTAAGTCAGTAAAGGAATGTGGGGGAGTACGGTAGAAAGTATTCAGTCATACACACTGAAGGCCATGTCAGGCATACAAGGTGGGGGTCTGCTCAGAAATGAAATGAGATAGTCACATTGAAGTTATGTAAATAACAGGGATGTGTCTTGTACAAAATACCTGGCACATAGTTTAGCCATGTCATACAGGTACAAACTAGTTTTGAGCAGAATTCGTTTTCCTCAAAAGTGTGTGAAGATGTGAGAGATCACACATTGACCTTTTCAAGCTACCTTGACCGACCTTTTGCTAACTACGCATGTCTGGCCTGTATCATTTTATGCACCTTCTACCAAAATAGGTAGTGCTAAAGGGCATCACTCATTGGTGAGGGGCAGTTGACAAGATTAGCAAGTGTTATGTTACTAACCAGTATTACGTATATGTATTAACAAGCCATGCACTATTCTGGGTTGTACTTACGGAAATCACAATATTATAACACTATATAATAAGGTGCAGCACAATGCTTTGTAATTCAGACAGAGAATCTGATTTACTGAATCCCTGTCTCTCAGCACTAATACAACAAACACTTTCTTATAATGCTATCGGTGGCTCAAATCCGTTTGGACTTGAAACAGGCAAAACCTACTCTCTTTGATGCCACAATTGAAATTGGCTTGGTTCCTAAGAAGTCGATACTTGTGGATCAGTCCATTACTTCTAAAGAGGTTCATTACACTTTTAGGTTTTCTCGTTTACACTTTAGACCTTCTCACAGTACTGAAACTCTTTTGTTGGTACTAACCTCAAATGTAAAGGAACAACTGAGTGTGGATAAACAAGTAATTTTACTTCAATTCGATATATCGGTGGTATTTGCTCTGAATCATATCTTGCTGATTGAACGATTAAGTGAAATTGGCATTTCAGGCTGTGTTTTCAAATAGTTTCAGGAATTCTTAGGCAATCATAGTCATTGTATATGGCAAAATGAAATGCTTTCTGACTTCTGCCCTGGGCTGCAGAATCCCTCAGGGCTATCCGCTATCTCCTGTGCTTTTCAAATTTTTTATGGCTACACTGGGAAAGATTAAGTTGGGCTTGGGTGAATTATTTCTTTCATACGCTGACGATATTTTGTTATTTAGTTGAAAGTTCAGATCTTGTTAATAGAGTTTCATCTGGTATGAACAGAACTCAGGATTGGGCATTAGATACGTTGAAGCTAAATCCTAATAAGACGCAGAGGCCTATTTTCAAAGAACTTAGACTTACAATGTTGCATAATATCCTATGGAACTTTGTAAGTCTAAGTGCTTTGAAAGTGAGCCCCAAAGGTCCTTTGGTTTAAAAATCCGGGTGTTATTACACCTTCTTTGGTTTTTTGTCTAGCGATAAAGCTCTGCCAGTTGAGTCTGAGTCTAGAGAAAATGACAGTGGTCCTCAAACCTTGTCCTGAAGGCACCCTAACAAGTCAGGTTTTCAGGATACCCACAATGAATATTCATGAGAGAGATTTGCATGCGCTGCCACCACTACATGCAAATCTCTCTCATGAATATTCATTGTGGGTATCCTGAAAACCTGACCGACTGGGGTGCCTCCAGGACCAGGTTTGGGACTACTGGTATAGGGTGTTCTTGACTCATGGTTCACAAATTAATCATCTATGATGGAAAATGCTCTTTAGACTAAGAAACCTGCAATTAATAAGATCATATTTTGTCTACGATGCATTTGCTTTATTAGTCCAAATGTTAATTTTGCCATATCTGGATAACTATAATGTTCTCTATTTAGGTTTACTTTCCAAACATTTAAGAAAGCTTCAACTTATTCAGAATACCTGTTCTAATAGGACTGGCCATATCTGACACTGTTAATAGAGGCTAGTATGTACTGGTTCTTTCACAGCTTTGGGGGGGGGGGGGGGGGGTCAGTGACTACTGGGGAAGTAAAGGGGTCATGCATTAATCCCTCCAGTGGTCATTTGGTCTTATAGGGCACCTTTTTGTGTGAGTTAGTCGTGATTGAAATAGGTTTAGACCAAAATGTCTTTTAGCCCTGGACATTTTTGCTTTGTTCCATTATGGCAGAAAAATGCCAAACTCCTGCCCTGACACACCCCCCTTGTGATTTGGTGCACTGCAGAGTGAACTGCACAGAAAAACGCCTTAAAATGTGTTTCGAAAATAGGAATTTGGACGTTTTGGACACTTTGTGCTGCTTTTTGGAAATTTTTTATTTCGAACATGAGCCCCATAGTTTATTAACTAAGAACCAGTCATGTACGCAGCTGCAATTATTCACAGAGCTGAGGTATTGTAGTTGTTGCAGGATTCAGTGCTTTTTACACTGGTTTATCATTTTATATATTTAAGAGTGGCACCTAATTAATTTTTAGATTAACATAAGATCTTTTCTAAATTAAGTTTTACTTTTATCTTTTTAACACCATTTTTACTATATAAGAATTCATTCCACATGCTGCATTTTTCTCATATGAGTCTGCTGTTTGCAATACTCAATGAGTGGGTCTTAGCACTTTTTTTTCTGTTTTTTTATCTGTTTCCTCACCTGGATTGATATTCACTTCAAGGCTTTATTAAATTGCTGTTGCTTTCAGATATTGGACTCTCATGCCTCTGAGCAGTGGCATAGCAAGGAATTTTCAACAGCTCCTAATCATTAGGCTCTCGCATGCTCATACAACACTATTATTGAAATGTTAGATACAATACTAGTGCCATTTCATAGGTATAATTATAAAAACATTTCAAATTAAGATTCACATTGAAATACACCTACCAATAAACTGAAAAATATGTACAACATAAACCATGTAAGTACTGCAGAAAAAAAGAAGAAATATAAGTTGATAAATATAATACAAACTTATGAAAATTGTAATACAAACATAAAAGATATGCAACCATCAAAGTAAACAGACTAAACCAAAAGTATTACAAAATAGTGAAATGATTAAAAATAATTAATTTAACCCGACCAAACAGAGTAGATACCCTGGAGGGAGTAGACAACATGAGAAGTGATCTAAATAAATTAGAAGCATGGTCTGTTTGGCAGTTAAAACTGAATGCAAAGAAGTATATAGTGATGCATATAGGGTGTAGAAAACCAGAAGAGATGTATTTGCTAGGGGGTGAGAGGCTGATAAGCACAGACCAATAAAAGCTAATTGGATTTGATGATTTGTCTATCCCAATCTGAGTGTAAGGTGAAATACAAATTCAGGTACAGTTGTTAGGTCCCTGCCCAGTCCAGAAAGCATACTATCTAGGTTTTTGATAGGTTGCCAAATGACCACCAGGCTTCAGCTCTGCTAGCCTTTAGTTTGCTGTTGAGCCACCAAACATTAGGAACTGCTAATATAGGGGGTCTTTTATTAAGCCACAGTAGCTCATGGTAGAAATTTAGCTGATAGTAAACACCGAGACACCCATAGGAATAAGCTGAGACGTTTTCCTTAAAAAGACTTCAGACCTAAGATGGGTTCACCTGGATACTGCATGACCCTGAGCCTGTCTGTAAAGGAGTAAGCTGAGACTAGGAATCATTGACAGCGGTGGTGAATGTGACAGTGCTGTAACTGAAAATCTGGTTTAAGAAGCCAGAACAGACTGTATGGATGCTATGCTGGGATGGTTGTTGCGCTTGCACCATATTACACAGCTCTCTAGTGTAGAGACAGTATAAACTGAATGCAGTTTGTCCTGGATCTAAAGTACCGGTAAATATAAGTTATATTTACCAGTGCTTTAGATCCTGAGCAAAAATGTAAAAGCCTAGTTTCAGTAGGAGTTGGAGTTGGAATCGGACAATAGAAAAATAGAGGAGTTGGAGTCAAACATTTGGTGTACTGACTCTACAGCCTTGCTACTGTGTTTATAAAGACATGCTATAGGTGCGTTAGCATTTTTAATGCTCGTTAAACACTAACGTGTGTCAAAACGCTAACGCGCCTATAGGAATGTATTGGCGCATTAGCATTTAACGAGCCTTAACTTTAAAGGCGCGTTAAAAATGCTAACACACCTTAGTAAACATTTCCCTTGGTTTCCCCAAAGCGTGTCTGTGGTTTCAAAAGCAATAAACCAGCATGAAACCACTGTTTACAAGAAGAAGAGCATTTAGAACCTGACCAATGCGATGTAGGAATTGTGGAATGTGTGAGGATAGAATAGAATTCCACATAGTAGCTTGCTCATTCAACAATAAAGTGCTAATCTTGGGGGGGGGGGGGGGGGGGAGAGGGGAGTGAAACAAAAGATGGCAGTCATAATGGATCAATACTAGAGAACCTCCAGGAAAATGGAGAATAAAAGAGATGTTAAAATGGTCCGTGGAAGTGAGTGAGTAGTGAAATCAGGTTGAAGGTAAAGTTTGAGAGAACCAGATCAAGGGTATGACCGGCTACATGGGAAAGAGTACAAGTTGAGTGAAACTTAAGTCAGCAATTAGGGAAAGGAAATTTCTGTCATAATATCATTGGGGATCATCATATGAAAATTAAAACCTCTAAGACTAAAAGACTAGGATAATCCATTACCTCTTTGGAAAAGGATTGAGTCAGGTCATTCCACTGAGTTACATTGAAAGAGTGCGGGAAATAAATTAAGATTAAGTGCAATGGGGTTTGAAAAGACAGTTTAATCAGTAGGATTTCTTAGTAAGGAAAACCATCTCTTTGAAGATCTACAGGTTGAGGATGCTTGCTACAATCATAGCCACACCTTCACTCCTGTGAAATACTTCTTTTCTACTGAAGACAGAATATTAAGGAGAGAGGTTTTGATACAATAAACCTTTTTCTCCTGGCCTCAACCATGTCTCTATTAACAAAATACTATACAATGAAATGTGCATTGTAATCAAAGAGCGCAGTAGTCTTGCTTTTCAAAGATCAGCAGCTGAGAGGAGAAATGTGACTGGGGAGCGGGAAAGTGGCATGCAAAGCAAGATGGGAAGGTGGTAGGACATGAAATGAGGTTGAAAGGGGGGGGGGGGCAGACACAAGAGAAATGTCAGGAAGTATTTTTTCATGGAGAGAATGGTGGATACTTGGAATGCCCTCCCGTGGGAGGTGGTGGAGATGAAAACAGTAATGGAATTCAAAAATTGCATGGGATAAACATAAAGGAATCCTGTTCAGAAGGAATGGATCCTCAGAAGCTTAGCGGATATTGGGTGGCAGCACCGGTGGTGGGAGGCGGGGCTATTGCTGGGCAGACTTCTACAGTCTGTGCCCTGAAAATGGCAGATACAAATCAAAGGGAAGATCCACCAAAAGGTGGAGAACTCAAGCACCCCACGATAAAAACAACAATGTACAAAAAGTGGGAGTACGACCAAGGAAACCAGACACTGGAAGACGTACTTAAATAAAAATTTATTAAAGATTTGAAGACTCGACACGTCGTGTTTCGGCCGTCAGGCCTGCATCAGGAGTCTGCTGTGCAGAGTACTGCGGAGCAATGGCGATGGATGTACACTGAAAGCTTTTCAGCAATCTCTTACATGGAAGGTTGCTATGAAGTAATGGGGTTAAATCCTCAAAACTGGCTTGGTAGTCTTTTTTTTCACCTACATTACTGATAGCGCGAGCAGCACTTCTGACGAATTTTCTTTAAACAGTCTTTTTCAAGACTACCAAGCCAGTTTTGAGGATTTAACCCCATTACTTCATAGCAACCTTCCATGTAAGAGATTGCTGAAAAGCTTTCAGTGTACATCCATCGCCATTGCTCCGCAGTACTCTGCACAGCAGACTCCTGATGCAGGCCTGACGGCCGAAACACGATGTGTCGAATCTTCAAATCTTTAATAAATTTTTATTTAAGTACGTCTTCCAGTGTCTGGTTTCCTTGGTCGTACTCCCACTTTTTGTACATAGATACAAATCAAAGTCAGGTACACGTATAGTAGCACATATGAGTTTATCTTGTTGGGCAGACTGGATGGACCGTACAGGTCTTTCTCTGCTACCATCTACTATGTTACTATGTGAAAAACTAAAAAAAAAAATAGGACTGCATTTTGATTACAATTTTAATCATGACTAATTATGTGATTAAAGGTATATTATTTATTTTCTTTCTCAGTGCAGCGCCTTGTGATTCTGGGCAAGAAACTTAGGAGCCCTTTTACTAAGGCATGCCTAAAAGTGGCTGGTGCTGTTGTAGGCACGTGCTTGTCCATTTCCTCAGTGAGCCTGGAAAAAAGACTTTTTTTGTGCCAGAAAATGGACGTGCAGCAAAATTAAAACCAACGCGCGTCCATTTTTGGCCTGAGACCTTTCCTCCCCCCATTGACTTAGTGATAAGACTTTGCACGCTAATTGGGTGGTAAGCATTCAATGTGTGTAAACTGCCAATTATCACCAGGTAAGCACCACACGACAGAGAGTATTCTCTATCACGTGTTTTGGGTGCGTGCCAAAAATGGAATTACCACCCGGGGCATGTGGTAGCCACGTGGTAGTGCCAATTTGAGGCATGTTGGATGCACGTAGGCGCTTACATGCCTTAGTAAAAGGGCCCCTTAACCCTCCATTGCCCAGAGTCACAAGGAGCTGCAGAGGGAAAAACATAAATAACATACCTTTAATCATGCGATTACAAATTTGAATCAAAATGCAGCCCTAAATGAATTAAAGAAATATAAATTGACAAATTACAAATTAACCCCCTGTTTACAAGCCCCGCTAGTGTCTGGCAGTGCGGTAATGCTGACACATCCTATTCACTTTGAATGGGCTGTGTTGGCAATGCCACATGGCAGCTGCTAAACAGTAGGTCAAAGAATTAAAACAGCATGCAGAATAGCTGTAAACAGACCATATACTAATATATATATATGGCCTGTATAGAGTCCATATATATGACAAGAAAAGTTATTAAAATGGACTAATGTTCAAAATACAGTGCTAGGATAATAGCCAGCAGAACAGCATGATGTAAATATAAAATAATATTTCACATGTTGGTAAATGAAAATACAGGAAAAATGCAAAAGCCACTGATTTACACAGTGGCATAAAAAGATATAGGGGATCTTTTACTAAAGTGCAGTAGGCTTTAAAGTAACCGTGTGTTTAACGCAAAAATGATCATGCAGTAATTGCAAAGCCTTTTTTGAGCTTAATGCAGGGGGCATGTTCAGCATCTGCCAAGCATTTACCATACAAGGCAGAGGCTTACTGAACCCAAAGTACTGCATTTCATGCATCACAGATAGTGTAGGAGCAACCATATTACCTGACCCTGCATCTATTGCAATGCAATGCAGTGCCTGCGGTAATTACATCATGGCAGAGCTCTGCCTTCCCACTTCTGCATCCCTCCCTGGATCCCTGTCACATATGCGAGCCCCTGACAGCATCTGATCCATATGGCATACTCCCTAATCCATAGTTTAATCCCCATACATACATACATACATACATACACACCTGATCCACATAAGTCCCCCCACAGGCCCATCCAAAGCTCAAGTACCTGTTTACTGTTTACAGGCAAAAGACCCTCACCCCCAACAAACCAACCCCCCCCCCCCCTCCACAATAACCCCACTGCCTCCTGTAAAATCCTGCACCTAGCCTGCAAAACCCTACTCCATCCCCAGTGTGCCATCCCCCATTAGTGGACAGAGTTCCCAGGTGGCAGCAATTCCCCTCCACTGTTGCTTGGGATGGTGCTGAAATTGTTAATAATGGGCTTCCCCTTTCCACTCTAGGAATAGCACTGTCTTTCCACTCTCACTCCAGTGTCCCAAATATCCACTACTCAGTATTGTGGAGTGCTGAAAGACCAATGGTGTTTAGTATTTTTACCACCTCTCTAAGCTATCATATATAATATAACAGCTTTAGAGAGATAAAATACAAGGCCACACATATGAGAAAGTGGAGTTAGAAATATTATTATTTACCAAGAGAAAAGTACAATTATAAAAGGTTAATTTCTCATAGGGGGCTTCAGAGCCACAACACAGCCATGATGCTTGCATCTGAGATTCCCCCAGATAAGATCTGGTACATGCAGTTTTATACAGGTAACAGTTAATACATATTATAATGCAGTGGTTAATACCTATTGGATAGTATAATATAGTGGTTTTTACTAATTGGCTAGGTTAATATGTTGGTTATTATTTCTGAGAAAGTCTAAATTAGCTTTACTGTTCCTAGTAAGCACAGTCATCTTTCAGGGGAATTTCCCAGTTCTGCATTTCTCTGAAACACCTGCACCACCAGGTTGCCACACGACGCTAATTTATACTTGCAGGCCTTGCACCTACAGCCCCCCTTCCTCATTTTCATCACCGCAAGGGTGTCTCAACTCTTTCCATTGCTGGAGTTCAAGTTAGTGTCACTTCAGACTTTGGCCTGTCAGTTCTACTGTCTTTTTCATACCCTGAACCAAAGTGTAGAGAATGGTTCATAATATACAAAATCCAAAATGGTGCCAGTGACCCCTGGTAGTATTCTTGGAGTATTATGTGAAAGAGTGAGAATTGTTTTGGATATCATAAAAACAGATTTTCTCCCAGCAAAATGATTGAAGGACTTTGAATATGTGATTTTGAACGGCATCGTTGATGACAGGTACCTCTTTTTTTTGAAAATGGTTTTGACACATAGGTGAGTGTCATGAAATAAAAGCAGGAATTGTTTTGGCTGCTTTAAAGTTGATTTTTGAATGGTTCAGAAATTGACTTTGTGAATTTCAAGTATAAAGTTGTCACTGTGTAGCATTAAAATGACTGGAGGAAAGTCATCATGTGACCTTTGTTGGCATCCTAGATAAAAGCAGGCACTATTTTGAAACCACCTATTAATAATAAAGGTGAGTGAAAAATCTAAGATTTCTTAAGGTTTCAAAGTAGACTTTCAGTGTTAAAAAAAAAAACAGACTGTATAGTAGTTAAGCACTAAGGATTTTTCCATGGGTTACAAATGTTTAAAGAATGGATTGCATAGGTGTTGGAGAAATTTAAGAAGAAACAATGGGTTTTAGAAATCAACTACCTCAGTTCTGTTTTTCGAAAGGTATAGAGGTTCATTTTCAAAGAACTCAGGGGCCTGCACTGGTGTAGACGTGTGTATTGGACATGTGCAGGTCAATTTTTCAGCACCTTCAAAAAAGGCCTTTTTTTTTTTTTTGCTGAAAATGGACGTGCGGCAAAATATAAATCGGCATGTGTCCGTTTTGGGCCTGAGACCTTACCGCCACCTGTTTACTTAGCAGTAAGGTCTCACGCGCTTACCATGCAGTAATTGTCAGCGTACACTGATGATTACCGCCTGGTTAGTGCCACATGTTAGAAAATAGAAATTACTTTTGGGTGTGTGTAGAAATTAAAATTACTGCCAGGGGCATGCAGTAGCCGGGCAGTAGTTCTAATTTGACGTGTGTTGCATATGCATAGGCGCCTATGCATCTTAGTAAATGGGGCCCCTTAGACACCCAGGCATATTTTCAAAGCGCTTAGTGCTAAGTGCTTTGAAAGTATGCCTCAGTGTACCCTAATACTACTACTACTAATCATTTCTATAGCGCTACTAGATGTATGCATTGATGTACACATATGCAGGTACTTTCTCTGTCCCTAGAGGGCTCAAAATCTAAGTTTTTGTAACTGGGGCAATGGAGGGTTAAGGGGAGTCTTTTTTACTAAAAACACTACTGTGGCTTATTAAAAGACCCCCAAGGGCCTCTTTTATCAAGCCGCGCTAGCCACTCCCAGTGCGGTAATGCCGATAAAGTCCATTCACTTTGAATGCCACCCTCTGACAAATGCAGAACTGTTTGATAAGTGCCGGGGTTGTCTGTGGATTTAATCTGGGAGGAGCAAGCAGTTATGCAGCCACCGACCATATTCAGTGCTGGTACCCATACAGCTAAGTGGGCAGATAGGATGGCACAAAAGCAATACTATCTTTGTTTAATTATGCTGGTGCTGGCACTGAATATATAGGCCAGCACCCATTGAATTAAAATTCAATGCAAAAAAAGTGCAGTAATGCACTCAAGACGTATGTGTTAGGCGGTGAGAGTCTGATATGCACAGACAGGGAGAGGGATCTTGGGGTGATAGTATCTGAGGATCTGAAGGCAACGAAACAATGTGACAAGGCAGTGGCTGTAGACAGAAGGATGTTAGGCTGTATAGAGAGAGGTGTAACCAGCAGAAGAAAGGAGGTGTTGATGCCCCTGTACAAATCGTTGATGAGGCCCCACCTGGAGTATTGTGTTAAGTTTAGGAGGCCGTAACTTGCTAAGGATGTAAAAAAGACTTGAAGCGATGCAAAGAAAAACTACAAAAATGGTATGGGATTTGCGTTACAAGATGTATGAGGAGAGACTTGCTGACCTGAACATGTATACCCTGGAGGAAAGGAGAAACAGGGGTGATATGGTACAGACATTCAAATATTTGAAAGGTATTAATCCGCAAACAAACCTTTTCTGGAGATGAGAAGGTGGTAGAACCAGAGGACATGAAATGAAGTTGAAGGGGGACAGACTCGGGGAAAAATGCCAGGAAGTATTTTTTAATGGAGAGAGTGGTGAATACTTGGAATGCCCTCCCGTGGGAGGTGGTGGAGATGAAAATGCATGGTATAAACACAAAGGAATCCTGTTAGAAGGAATAGATCCACAGAAGCTTAGCGGAGATTGGGTGGCAACACCAGTAATCGGGAAGCAAAGCTAGTGCTGGGAAGACTTCTACAGTCTGTGCCCTAAAAATGGCAAGGATAAATCAAGGTCAGGTATACATATAAAGTAGCTCATACAATGAGTTTATTTTGTTGGGCAGACTAGATGGACTATACAGGTCTTTATCTGTCATCATCTACTATGTTACTTTGTTACAATGTTACCCACATAACTTCCAAGTCAGCAGCTGACCTGGATATTCAAAGCCAGCCATGGCCCTGGCATTGAATATCCTGGTTAGATTCAGCCTATGGCTGCCCGCAGCCTTAAAACCACTGACTGTTGCAGGCTTTTTTGTGTGGAGTCGGAACTGCTTGGCACTTGACTGCTCCTCAGGCCTCCTTAGTTCATGTTTCATTATATGCATTTACTTTTTCTAAATAATTCTTTATGAGCATTCACTCTGCTAAAGATTTTAGTATCATCTGGTCTCAAGTTACTTCTTCAGATTCTGAAGGCAAATAAAAGGTTTATGAGTATTTGAATAAATGAGTGTCAGTAGGCAGAGTGGACAGCTTTAATAGAACATCTATAGCATTTTCCCTTCCTGTTCAACTTAAATATCTAGTGAGGATGTGACTGACAAATACTTGTTTTTACCGATTACTCATGAATATCTCCTTTAACAATTGCTATTCAGCTAATCCCTAATATTTCCAGGTTTTTGTCATCCAAAAGCCAAAAGAGAATTTTGATAAATAAAAACAGCCCTTAACCTCATACTTTACATAGGCATGCTGTGGTGCCCAAGCAAAGCATTTGACAGGCTAGACTAGAAATAAATAAAGATACAAGGACATGAGGAATACATGAGCCACTTTATAGTCTGTTTACTAAATTGATGTTTTTTACTGGGTGAAAATCAAATTCTGTGTGGGGAAAGAACAGAATGGGCTGTCTTTTTGTTGTTTTTAAAAGCAAATCTCTGCATGCATTCATAAAATGGTTGTAAAATATGGGTAATGTAAACTCAAAGGCATTCTCTAGTAATAGATGGCCTTTAGTCACCTGAGAGACCATGGACATCAGTCATGACAAAGCAATGGTTCATTTATTTCCCAGTGTACTACAGTTCAGCCTAAGCCTCCATGGGCTTAATGTTGTGGATATAAAATATGAGCTAGGAAAGTGATGTCAGGACACCCACTTTTGATAATTGATAAGACAAATAATCCAAACCATATATCCTTCCCCTCTGTCTCCAGAAACCGTCACCCACGTTGGAAATATGTAAGTAATCTTGGTGATGGATGGGACACAGGCACTGTCTTGTTAGAAATTCGCATCACTAACTTTCTATCAAATTAACAAGTCACTGAGCTCTTCTGTATAAAATTATCATAAATTATCTGGGAAGGTTCATAGCTGCCTGGAATATTTAATTGGTAATTCATCTGAGCTCCAGTGACTCAAACATTTATCAAACTTGTCAGAAGAGATATTTTTCTAAACTTCATATCATGAGCCATAGGCGCCAACATTTCAAAATAATTGTGGGTGCCAAACACAATACAAATTACCCCTCCCTGGACACAATGAAGGAGCTGCTCAATATTGGGACTGCTCAGCACTCGCTGGCATGCACCGAGCTGGCTCCTATGTCATAAGTACATAAGTATTGCCATACTGGGAAAGACCAAAGGTCCATCAAGCCCAGCATCCTGTTTCCATCAGTGGCCAATCCAGATCACAAATATCTGGCAAGATCCCAAAAAAGTACAAAACATTTTATACTGCTTATCCCATAAAAAGTGGATTTTCCCGAAGTCCATTTAATAACGGTCTATGGACTTTTCTTTTAGGAAGCTGTCCAAACCTTTTTTTTAAACTCCGCTAAGCTAACCACCTTTACCACATTCTTTGGCAACGAATTCCAGAGTTTAATTACATGTTGAGTGAAGAAATATTTTCTCTGATTCATTTTAAATTTACTACATTGTAGCTTCATCACATGCCCCCTAGTCCTAGTATTTTTGGAAAGCATGAACAGACGCTTTACATCTACCCATTCAACTCCACTCATTATTTTATAGACCTCTATCATATCTCCCCTCAGCCACCTTTTCTCCAAGCTGAAGAGCCCTAGCCGCTTTAGCCTTTCCTCATATGGAAGTCGTTCCATCCCCTTTATCATTTTCGTCACACTTCTCTGCACCTTTTCTAATTCCACTATATCTTTTTTGAGATGTGGCGACCAGAATTGAACACAATATTCGAGGTGCGGTCGCACCATGGAGCGATATAAAGGCATTATAACATCCTCATTTTTGTTTTCCATTCCTTTCCTAATAATACCTAACATTCTATTTGCTTTCTTAGCCACAGCAGCACACTGAGCAGAAGGTTTCAACATATCATCAATGACGACACCTAGATCCGACACCTAGATCCCTTTCTTGGTCCGTGACTCCTAACGTGGAACCTTGCATGACGTAGCTATAATTCAGGTTCCTCTTTCCCACATGCATCACTTTGCATTTGCTCACATTAAACGTCATCTACCATTTGGATGCCCAGTCTCCCAGTCTCGTAAGGTCCTCTTGTAGTTTATCACAATCCTCCTGTGATTTAACAACTTTGAATAACTGTGTCATCAGTAAATTTATTTACCTCACTAGTTACTTCCATCTCTAGGAGTGGAGGAAAAGTCTAGTGGTTAGTGCAGTGGACTTTGATCCTGGGGAACCGAGTTCAATTCCCACTGCAGCTCCTTGTTACTCTGGGCAAGTCACTCAACCCTCCATTGCTCCTGGTGCAAAATAAGTACCTGAATATATGTAAACCACTTTGAATGTAGTTGCAAAAACCTCAGAAAGGCAGTATATCAAGTCCCATTTCCCTTTCCCCCTTTATAAATATGTTAAAAAGCAGCGGTCCAAGCACAGACCCCTGGGGCAGTGGCATACCATGGGGGGGGGGGCGGTCCGCCCCAGGTGCACGCCGCTGGGGGGGTGCCGTGCGCCGGTCAGCTTCGTTCGTTTCCATGCTCCCTCTGCCCCGGAACAGGAAGTAACCTTTCGCCGGGGGGGGGGGGGGGGGGGCGGGGCGCATCGGCGATCCGCCCCGGGTGTCAGCCCCCCTAGGAACGTCACTGCCCTGGGGAACCCCACTAACTACCCTTCTCTATTGAGAATACTGACCATTTAACTCTTCTATCTTTTAACCAGTTTTTAATCCACAATAGAACACTACTTCCTATCCCATGACTCTCCAATTTCCTCTGGAGTCTTTCATGAGGTACTTTGTCAAACACCTTCTGAAAATCCAGATACACAATATCCACATGTTTGTTCATCCCTTCAAAGAAATGTAGTAGATTGGCGAGGCAAGATTTCCCTCCACTAAAGCCATGTTGACTTTGTCTCATTAATCCATGCTTTTGAATATGCTCTGTAATTTTGTTCTTAATAATAGTCTCTACCATTTTGCCCGGCACCGACGTCAGACTCACCGGTCTATAATTTCCTGGATCTCCTCTGGAACCTTTTTAAAAAATCGGCGTTACATTGGCCACCCTCCATTCTTCCGGTACCATGCTTGATTTTAAGGATAAATTACATATTTTGAACAATAGCTCCGCAAGCGCATTTTTCAGTTCTATCAGTACTCTGGGATGAATACCATCCGGTCCAGGAGATTTGCTACTCTTCAGTTTTTAGAACTGTCCCATTACATCCTCCAGGTTTACAGAGAATTCATTAAGTTTCGCCGACTCATCAGCGTCAAATACCATTTCCGGCACCGGTATCCCACCCAAATCTTCCTTGGTGAAGACCAAAGCAAAGAATTCATTTAATCTCTCCGCTACGGCTTTGTCTTCCCTGATCACCCCTTTTACTCCCCAACCGATTCTTTTGCCGGCTTCCTGCTTTTAATATAACTAAAATAAATTTTACTATGAGTTTCTGCCTCCAACGCAATCTTTTTTTCGAAGTACCTCTTAGCCTTCCTTATCAGCACTTTGCATTTGACTTGGCATTCCTTATGCCGTTTCTTATTATTTTCAGTCAGTTCCTTCTTCCATTTTCTGAAGGATTTTCTTTTAGTTCTAATAGCTTCCTTCACTTCACTTTTTAACCATGCCGGCTGTTGTTTGGGCTTCCGTCCTCCTTTTTTAATACGCAGAATATATTTGGGCTACCACAAGGCTTTCTGCATTGGGCCCTGAGTGTTACTCTTATTCCTTGATGATCTAATGGTCCAACTGACTCCTTCAAAGGCTAAGTACATAAGTATTGCCATACTGGGACAGACCGAAGGTCCATCAAGCCCAGCATCCTGTTTCCAACAGTGGCCAATCCAGGTCCAAGTATCTGGCAAGATCCCCAAATACTACAATACATTTTATGCTGCTTATCCTAGAAATAAGTAGTGTATTTTCCCCAAGTCCATTTTAATAATGGCTTATGGACTTTTCTTTTAGGAAGTTATGCAAACCTTTTTTAACCTCACTAAGCTAACTGCTTTTACTCAGTGGCGTAGCAAAGGCGGGGCAGTGGGGGCGGTCCACCCCGGGTGTCAGCGGGTGGGGGGGGTGCTCCGCTCCCGCTGCTCCCACCCTGTCCTCTCTTAAAAAAAAAAATCGAAGCGCCGGAGTGGCAGGCAGCGCCTCCCGTCTGCCCTGCTTCTAAAAATCTCTTCAACGTCGTCGGGCCTTCCCACATTCAGTCCCGCCCGCCCTCGCGGTAATAGGAAGTTACCTTAGAGGTGGGCGGGACTGAATGTGGGAAGGCCCGATGACGACGTTGAAGAGATTTTTAGTAGCAGGGCAGACGGGAGGCGCTGCCTGCCACTCCAGCGCTTCGATTTTTTTTTAAAGAGAGGACAGGGTGGGAGCAGGCGAACGGAGGTGCCTGGTAGGTGGGTCGGGTGGGGTGGGAGGGGGGACTCAGATTGGGGAGGGGTGGGGGAGCTCAGAGGGGAGAAGGGGATTGGGGAGGGGTGGGGGTGCTGAAAGGGGATTGGGGAGGGATGGGGGAGCTCAGAGGGGAGAAGGGGATTGGGGAGCTCAGATGGGTGCTCAAAGGGGATTGGGGAGGGGTGGGGAGCTCAGAGGGGAGAAGGGGATTGGGGAGGGGAGGGGTGGGGGAGCTCAGATGGGTGCTCAGAGGGGAGAAGGGGATTGGGGAGGGTGGGGGAGCTCAGATGGGTACTCAGAGGGGAGAAGGGGACTGGGGAGGGGAGTGCTCAGATGGGAGAAGGGGTCTGAAGCTGGAACTGGGGTCTGACAAGGGGGCAGAAGGGAAAATGGGTCCATGCCTGGGGCAGGTGGGAGAACGGGTCTGGGGCTGAAAAGGGGGGATGCAAGGCATGTGGTGAATGAAGGGGGCTGAAACTGTGGGGACTAGGGGCTTTAAAGGGGACAGGGAGAACTGGCTGGGGCTGAAGCTCGGGACTGGTGAGAGAAAAGGGCTGGGGTTGAAACTAGGGGCTGAAAAGGGGACAGGGAGAAGTGGCTGGGGGCTGAAGCTTGGGACTGATGGGAGAAAAGGGCTGGGACTGGTGGGATAGTGGGGCTGAAAAGGGGGGGCAGGTGGGAGATGTGGGCTGGGGCTGGAACTAGGGGCAGGTGGAATAAGGGGGCTGAAAAGAGGGGGCAGAGAGAGAGGGGACAGACCCTGGATGGAAGGGGGGAGTGTAAGGGAGGGCAGACCCTGGATGGATGGGAGAGGGAGGGCAGACGGATTGAAGGGGCAGAGAGAAAGGGCAGATGGTGGGTGGAAGGGGGAGAGAGAAAGAGGGCGGACTGGGGCAAATGGTGGATAGAAGGAGCAGAGATAGAGGGCAGATGTGGATGGAAAGAGGAGAGAGAGGGCAGATGTTGATGGAAGGGGGAGAGAGAGATGGCAGACTGGGGCAGATGGTGGATGAAAGGGGCAGAGAGAGAGGGCAGACAGTGGATGGAAGGAAGAGAGAGAGGGCAGATGTTGATGGAAGGGGGAGAGAGAGATGGCAGACTGGTGAAGATGGTGGATGAAAGGGGCAGAGAGAGAGGGCAGACAGTGGATGGAAGGGACATTAGAGAGGGCAGACACTGGATGGCAGAGAGAGAGCGAAGACAGATGCTGGATGGAAGGCAGCCAGTGAAAAGAAGATGAGGAAAGCAGAAACCAGAGACGACAAACTGTAAATATATATTTTTATTATTTTGCTTTAGGATATAGTATTGTAGCCGTGTTTAATAAATGTTTATAAATAGAACATGTAAATATGTCTAGAGCCCATGGAACATTTTCCAGGATAGATTACATATTAGTGGACAAAAAAATTTTTTCCCAGGTGCGTTCAGCAGAGATAGGCCCAGAAGAAATATCAGACCATGCGATGGTCTGGGTTGATATGCGGGTTCTAGGAGATGGAACGATAACTAAGGGATGGCGATTTCCATCTTATTTATCAACCAATACAGAATTTAGGAGATACATTCAAAATAGATGGGTGGATTACTCAGACAACAATGCAGCTTACAAAGATCGCCCATTTGTGTTTTGGCCAGCCGCAAAGGCGGTGTTAAGGGGAGACATAATTGCTTTCACGGCTAAGAGGGAAAAAAGGTTGACAGGGGCCATTATTAACTTGGAGCAGAAATATCAAAAAGCAAAAAGGAGATATCTACACTCACCTAACCAATATCTTAAAGAACAAATGCAAACAGCACAAATAGCATTAAACACATTGCTACATGAGAGAGCGACTAGAGCATTAATAGTTAGGAAATACAAGCTCCAACGTTTTGGCAATAAATCAGGAACGTTAATGGCCAGATTAGTCAAACACCAGGGGGGTAGCAGGGTGATTACAGCAATTAAAGACCAGGAAGGGAAGACCCAACACGAAAAAGAGAAAGTAGCCAGGGTTCTGGAGGAATTCTTTGGTTCCCTATACGAGGCAAGGAAGACATCGAGCCAGGTAGGAATACAAGAATATTTGGAACAGTCAGGCATGTCTCAATTCTCTAGCGAGGTTGTAGAGTCCATAAACAGACCCATAACAGGAAAGGAGCTGCAAGAAATCATTAGCTCACTACCTAACCACTCTGCTCCTGGCCCAGATGGATACCCAAGTGAATTTTACAGAATCTTGGGACCTATGGTAATAGCCACCCTCATAGAATACTTTGAGGAAGTGGTGGACAAAGGAAGCTTTCCCTCATTCACAAATGAAGCTTTGATTACATTGATCTTAAAACCTGGGAAAGTAGAAACGCAAGCAGAATCGTATAGGCCGATATCGTTGATTAATGTTGAAGTAAAAATCCTTGCCAAACTGATCTCAAATAGGCTACACCAACACCTCCCAAATTTGATAGCACCGGAGCAGGTTGGGTTTGTTAGGAACCGTCAATCAGTAGTGAACGTGAGGCGAGTATTGCTAGCAATGGGACACTGCCAACACTCAAAGATAAAATCAGCGCTGATCAGCCTAGATGCTGAGAAAGCGTTTGATAGCATAGATTGGGGATACTTGTTTGAAGTGTTACGCTACACGGGTATGGAGGGATGGACACTTCGGGCGATAATGGCGCTCTACTCGAACCCCAGAGCTACGGTACTAATGAATGGAGAGCGGACCAGACAATTTCCCATAAAGAGAGGGACCAGACAGGGATGTCCCCTCTCCCCAGCACTGTTCCTTTTGGCAATAGAACCCCTCTTAAGGACAATAGCCAAGACAGAATCAATAGTGGGAGTGGAAGTAGGAGGAGAAAAACTTAAAGCAATGGCATTTGCAGACGACTTGTTGATAGTGACGGAGCAACCCAATACTTCAGTTAAATTTCTAATCCGTGCAATTACTCAGTTTGGAGCAATATCGGGATTTAAGATAAACATGCAAAAATCCAATGTTATGCAAATATATCCTTTGGGGCAGGTAGAAAGGAGAGAAAGGGAAAGTGCATTTAATCTACAGGGAGTGGAGGAGGTGAAGTATTTAGGAGTGCAAATCCCACAAGACTTAACGAAAATCTATGAGCGCAACATTAACCCACTGTTAAAGGAGACTGTAGCCAAACTGAAACAGTGGCAAGGGCTCCCGCTATCGCTGCTAGGGCGTATAGCAATGTGTAATATGATGATTGCACCCTGCTGGTTGTACAGATTCCAGATGTTACCTCTATACCTTAACAGAGCAGATGAATTGAAGTTGAACGCGGCACTACAAAAATTCATATGGAACGGGAAACGGTCAAGAATGGCACTGGATATGGTGTGTGCTCCGACAGAATATAGCGGCTTGGGCCTAATGAACATCAGAACCCTATCAATAGCATGTGCCATGAGACATTTAAATGACTGGTTCCGAGGCACAGCAGACTTTTCAGCAACTCAAATTGAGATGAACCTATTTAAAAACCATCATTTCAGTAGCTATTTACATAGGTTGAAATGCACGCCTATACCAACGCTGATGACATCACATATACTGCCCACCCTACAGAGAGCGTGGGCATGGATCTGCAGATTACATCACTGCTCTCCCAGAGTCACTCCCTTCCTGCCAGTGTGCGGAAACCCGGAGTTCTCCCCGGGTGATCTACACGACATATTTAGAAAATGGAAAGCCAAAGGAGTACAATATTTGTTGAATATAATCACTGAAGAAGGGAGATTGAAATCCTTTAATGACTTAATAGAAGCACAACTTTTCGGACCTAAAGACCATTTTTACTACTGGCAATTAAGGCACTATGTGAGGAGCTTGCCATGGGAGGCGCTGACAGAGGATGTTCAGGAAGAATTGCCTTCGGCTCTGTCTTTGAACTCACAACAGAAAGTGCCTCAAGCATTCCATCATAGACACATCAAGGACACCAAGCTGGAAATGGACTATGTCAAACAAGCTAAGATCTGGAGTGGAGACTTACTAACTCTGATTCCAGCAATTGTGTTTAAGTCCCATATGCTAACGATTCGAAGAACGACTCCATGGTCAACATACTGGGAGCTCCAATATAAGTTTGCGGCACGACTCCATATACCCCCGCGCAGAGCGTTCCACATGGGATTGTCCCCGGATGGGGCGTGCCCAAAATGTGGGGGGGAAGGAGCAACGTTAGGACACATGTTTTAGAGTTGCCCGAAAGTCCAAAAGTTCTGGAGGACCATTGTGGAACACTCCCGGAGAATCTGGGACGCAACATGGAGAAGTAATCCCTTGATGCTGTTTGGAAAGCTGGACCTGGGCGTATCAAAGCCCAGAGGATATACGGACTTTGTGAAACGGGCAGTGATGGTGGCAAAAAAGACCATTCTCGTGGACTGGTTGGAAGCAAGAGGTCCACGAACTCAATTGTGGCGGACCCAGATGATTTTTCTTCTAAGAATGGAGAGATTGCTCTACAAAGACAGACCTAGACAAGAATTTGAACAATTTTTGACAAGATGGACACCATTTTTGAGGACTCTATCCCCGGCAGCAAGAAGCCAATTGTTGAATATGTAGCTAACCCATTATTAATAGTTAACTCTGTATGTATAAGATAGTTTGGAAAAGGAAAGGGGGGGGAGGAGGGGAGGGTGGGGAGGAGGAGAGGGTGGGAAGGAAGAAAAATGGAAATGATGATAGAACCAATGTGGAATTGTATATAATCTGATTGTCATCAATAAAAATGATTTAAACATAGAACATGTAAATAAGGTAATCTTTTTATTGGACTAATTTTAATACATTTTGACTTTTCAGAGAAGAGAACCCCCTTCCTCAGGTCAGGATAGGATACTGTAACAGCACTATACTGTATTGACCTGAGGAAGGAGATTTTGGCCTCTGGAAGCTAAATGTATTAGCCCAATAAAATGGTATTATTTTATTTTCTGTATTTGTTTTATTTCTATTTGTTAATTTGTAAAGTGGTGATTGGTATTTTAGTTTTTTCAAATTTACATCTGCTGTCTTTATATTTTGCATAGAACACCAGGGGACATTTTCTGTTTCTGTGGTGTTGCATTGCATGCAGAGTCTGGCATTGGGGGTTCAGTTTAATTTTTGTCTAAATAGAAAGTTTATTATTACTTATTCTATAGTGGATTAGGGTGTATCTGTGTTTGTGAAAAAGACATGGCTTTCAATTGGCATTGACTGTGCAGGATCGACGATCTGTACTATTCTGTCTGGTTTCGTTTTACAATAGGTGAATTGATGTTCTAGTGCTCACTGTAGTGTTTGATATGCTTTCCTTTTCCTTGTGTGACTCGTAGAAATGACTGCTTATGGTATGGTAGAATTGCTCTATAGGTCCTGAGTGTTTTGTATTCTCGGTATGCCTAGTACTGGATTTGGGGGGGGGGGGGGGGTGTTAAAAAATGACCGGCCCCGGGTGTCAAGTACCCTAGCTACGCCACTGCTTTTACTACATTCTCTGGTAACGAATTCCAGACTTTAGTTACACATTGAGTAAAGAAATATTTTCTCCAGTTTGTTTTAAATTTACTACTTTGTAGCTTCATTGCGTGCCCCCTAGTCTTAGTATTTTTGGAAAGAGTAAACAAACGATTCACGTCTACCCGTTCCATTCCACTCATTATTTTATAGAGCTGTATCATATCTCCCCTCAGTCATCTCTTCTCCAAGCTGTGCTTCTAATTTACCTAAAAAGGTTTTTGCTATGTGTTTTTGCCTCTGCTGCAAGCTTCTTTTTACATTTTCTTTTACTCTTCTTTATCAATGCCTTGTATGTGATTAATTGAAATGAAAAAGGGGAGGACTGTCAATAATATGAACCAATACCACAATTTAAAGAGCTATAATTTAAAAAAAGAAAAGGGCCATATTTTGGCTAATCATTCAATCTCTATCAACCATTATTGGTCCTACCCAAATAGGACCAAAAACTATAAATAGCACTGAAAAATTTTCACTGAAAAAGTAATATGCTAAGCGCTATTCTATAAACTGCACTGAAAGTTAGGTGTTGTTTATAGAATACGCATAGGGCTAGATTCTATATATGGTGCTTAAAAAATCAGCACAAAACATGCTTACTGCTATTCTATAAACATTGCCTGTTAGGTGCGGTTTAGAGAATACGCATACTGGCTTTCTCGTGACTAACATTTTGGCACAGGCATTTACGCCAATTAAATTAGTGGACATCAACCTGGTGTAAATTTTCAAAACACGCACAACTGGCCATGCCCCTCCTATGGCCTTGAGATCTGCATGGTCTAATTTACACGCTTTATAGCAAACGCTTAGCGAGTTATGCACGTAAATACTAATTAGTGCCAATTAGTACTGATTGCTTGTTAATATCCAATTATTGGTGCTGACTGGCTTGTTAACCAATTAAGTTCTGTTTGCAAATCAGCTACATGTGCTGATTTGTGTGCAGAACTTTAGTCGCCCGTTTATAGAATCTGGGGGTTAGCGTCTAACTTTAGATGTGAGGATGTATACCAAGTAAACCCTGGTGTAAAATCCTTGTGTCTTTTCTGCCCAGGCAGCTACAGTGGTCTAGCAAGCCCTCACAAATGAATAACAATTAAAATAAATAAATAAAATAAGGTTAATTAGTGCCGATAATTGATTATTAGCACCTAATTATCAGCACGTATTGGTTTGTTTTTCAATTAATGCATACACACAATTTTAAGCACCATTTATAAAATTTCAGGGATGGTATCTACAATTCCAAACTGACAAGCATCGTTAGCTTACAGTTTATATGTAATTCCTCAGTATCATCCAAATAAAATACAAACTAACGCATGCGTCAACCTTTTCCTACTTGAGCACACAATTCTGGAACGCATTGCCGCACAGCCTGAAAACGATCTACGAATTAACTAACTTCTGCAAACTACTGAAGACCCATCTCTTCGACAAGGCATACCACAGAGATCAACAAATGTGAACTTCTACACACATATCCAGAATTGTCTTATAATATTTGCTTGCTACACCATTATCATGTTTCATCATTATCATGTTACCCAATATCCTTATGTAATACTAAATGTATATTCTCTTATCTATTTCCACCATTCATGATGTATTGTAAGCCACATTGAGCCTGCAAAGAGGTGGGAAAATGTGGGATACAAATGCAATAAATAAAATAAATAAGTACCTTGTGAAACTCTCTCTATTTTTTTTTATTATGATCATTCCAACATTACATTTATGCAATAACATAAATCACACACATCAAATAATAATATTACTAAAAAAACTCACAATTTAAAGGAAAAGAGAAAAAGATTTTAGTCCCCAATTATTGATCCAAGAACAGGAAAATAACATTAACCTCATGTATATCAAAGTAAATTACTTCTTACTCAAGCAGACAGAACCAGGAATATCGCTAGCAGGTATAACGCTCTACAATCCAAGATTAGTGCAGTATTATTCTTTTGTTACAATAAATGCTTTTAACTTCTCTGGGTCAAAATAAACATAATTTACTGAATTCAAGGACATATAACATTTACATGGGAACCTTAACATAAAGGTCCCACCTATACGCAAAACTCTCTCTTTTAATAACAAAAATTGTTTTCTCTTCCTTTGAGTTTCTCGGGCAAAGTCTGGAAATACTTGAATTTTTGAGCCAAAAAATGGTGAATTAATGTGGCGGAAAAAGAGTTTGAAAATATTGTTACGATCTAATTGCAGAGCAAAAGGAAACCAATAACGTAGTTCTTTCTGTTATAGTCTCTAATGAGGATTCTAAAAGTTCTGTTATATTCAGATCATCTTGAGAGTTAAAAGGCAATGATTTCCCTTGTGCTCCAGAAATATACATTGCTCGAGTAATTGGAGGGTACATCTCAAGGGGTATACCTAATACTTCATTAAGGTATTTCTTAAGCATGTCGATTGCTGGAACCATTGGGCTTTTAGGAAAATTAAGGAAACGTAAATTGTTAGCCCTCATTTGATTTTCTAAATATTCCGTTTTGCATTGTTGTAAATTACTATCTCTCATTAGAGCATTTATTGAGGAATTGATTGTTTTTCACGTTATCAAAATTCTCCATTTTTATAGTTCTGCATTTTTCAGTTGCAAATCAAATTGTAAACTCTTTATGTCCACCACAGCACCAGACAAAGTACCTGAAATTTGCTGCAAGCTGGTATTCAATCTTTGGATTGCTTCCCATATAGATTCCATCGTGACGGTAGCTGGTTTGTACCTTGTGAAACTCTTGATGTCCTCTAATTTGTTAATTATTTATTTATTAGGATTTATTTACCGCCTTTTTGAAGGGATTCATTCAATGCGGTGTACAGTAAGAATAAATCAAACAGCAATAAACAATTACAGCAGTAAAAATATTCAAATAACAATACAAAGTATGGCATAGTATATTACTTACAATGTCAACACAATACGTGATAGAACATTGTAATTGACAGTGTAGGGTATAAACAAAGATGGAACATATACGCCTGTGTTTACAAAGGCTCGCTATAGGCACATTAGCATTTTTAATGCGCGTTAAACGCTAATGTGTCTATAGGAATGTATTGGCGCATTAGCGTTTAACATGCCTTAACTTTATAGGTGTGTTAAAATGGCTAACACGCCTTAGTAAATATACCCCATAGATAGGTAAGAGAGTAAGAAGAGTTAGAAAATAAGGTCACTAATTTATAGAATGGTGCACATGAGGTCAGAGAGATGGTTAAATTTTATCTCAGCTAGGGTAGGAATGGATAAACATGTCCTGCTGCAGTATGTGCAGCCTGTGTCACTCCTTGTGTGTGTGAGTGAGACTGACAAGTGAGGGGGGTCTTTCACTAAAGTTTAGCTTGAGTTATCTGCAGCAAGGCCCATTTTATTCATATGGGCTCTGCTGCAGATTACTCAAGCTGAGCTTTAGTAAAAGACCCCCTTAGTTACTTCATCCATTAAAGGCCATAATAATAATAATAAAATAATATCAACAATGAAGCACTGGAAATCAACAGTGTGCCAATAGTCAAGTCACTTTCATTTTCACTCATGTTATATTAAAGTACAACTGCTGCTTATCTGCAGTACTGATGTCTTCAAATATAGATGGTATAGGAGGCTGGGGAAGAAGAGAGGCAGAGGTGGGAAAGGGAATTCTGGAGAAGGTTCAGAAAGGGAACTGGAAACAAACTTCTAGGTAGTTGAGATGGAAAAGAAGGATATTGAGGACTGCAAGGTAAGAGAAAGGGAGAATCTATCTATGAGTAGATAGGCAGAAGAGAAAAGCAGCTTAAAATTAATGCTGGATTGGAGTTAGCCAAGGAGGACATTGATACAGCTATAATCAAAGGTTCAGAATTCCATCAAGGGGAGAGGTTATGTTCTTGTGGAATGAAGAGGGAACTACTTTGGAGGCTGATAGGTCCATCTCAGCAGCATCAGATACCCACAGAGCCTTGCTTGTCTTCTATGCCCACTTTGACCCAACCTTCTTTTGTTTTTCTGGACAATGGGGTGACCTGTTTTCTTTGCAAAAATCAATGGGGCTGATATTCAGCGAGACTTATCTGGGTAGGAGTGTCTTCTAGTGGGATAAGTCCCACTGACTGGCCCATACTCGAGTATTCAGCAGTAATTAGCCAGATAGCACCACTGAAAATCTGGGCAGATTCTTTCAGAACTGTATAGGCTGGGGGGGGGGGGGGGGGGGGGGGGGGGGGGGGGGAGGAGTCTGGTTATTTGCAATATTCAATGCACTAATTGGGTAACTATTCAGATAAAGTTAGGGCAGCAAAAAGGCTGTTCTAACTTTAGGTAATTATTCAGGTACTGGTCTGAATATAGCCAGTACCTGTATAAACATGGCTCTTTCTCTCCTACTACTGTACCATTCTAAGGGATGGGGTTTGCTTGTGGGCAGGGCACAGATGTGGGTAGCCTCTGGATGTCACAATTATACAGTGATTTTTTTTGCTACTTTTTAAGGCCTTTTCTCTACAACTTCCCCCTCAGGCACCTCCATTTACTCTTCCTTCTAAGCAGACTCTCTTCCCTTCCCATCAAAGCACCAATTTCCCCATTCTTCTTCCCATCAGGCACCCCTTATTTTCCATCAAGGTAACTTCTTCCCCTTGCAGGGCCCCTCCCCTATTAGGTATTCTCTTTTCCCTCCTTCTATCTTTCTGTTGACATCTCCACTAATTAAGCCTCCATTTGCCCTCCTCTCAGAAGACCCTACATCCCCCAATTAGTACTTAGAATAGAATCTTACGTTTACTTAGGTTACGGAGGAGCCTGGGGCTGTACTAGGTATTTGTATAGTGGCGGTGACTGCTGGAATATTGCTGAGGGCACCATGTGGCCAAGCTTCAAGTAGGCCAAGTGTTCTCACCTGATAGAGTAATAGGGATGGGGCACAGGAAAGCACTCAACTGACCAAAGGCAGAATGTATTGTGGTCTACAAAAGAGCTTATTAGTAATCTTTAAGGGGCATTCATTTTCTACGTGCTTCTAAGGCTATGCAGCATGCTTTATTTCAGTTGTTGTCTTTTATTGGCCCGTGTTCTGTGGGATTTTATAAACGCTTATGTGTGGGCGTAATTCCCTGTGGTGTATTAAGGGTAGTGAATTTTGTACTCTGGGCTGAATTTTCCTTATGGGGCCCCC
This sequence comes from Microcaecilia unicolor, assembly GCF_901765095.1. Taxonomy (NCBI): domain Eukaryota; kingdom Metazoa; phylum Chordata; class Amphibia; order Gymnophiona; family Siphonopidae; genus Microcaecilia; species Microcaecilia unicolor. Next base: position 97,803,219 of record NC_044039.1, read on the forward strand.
TGTTAGGCAGGGTACAGGGCTGCCACCCCTTTTGCCCATAGTTAAAAGTGGTCCTCATAGTGAACATTGAGTTGGGCTAATAAGCTATAGATGGGTGCCAGATACAAGTTAAAAAGAATGGATAATAATACTGACCCCTGAGGTACCCTACTTGCTAATAGACAGGAGGGGAGATATATATATATATATATATATATATATATATATATATATATATATATATAAAGGAATAGATGACTAGAGGAAATCACTTTCTGTCAATATACTGTTTGGGTCCTCAGGGTCAGGAATGGTTGAAACCACTGTAACAAATAGATTTATGGTATCTGAGATAGCCCTGGTTTTAATTGATGACATTCATGGACATTTAATCTTATTTTTCTTACCGATATTGGAATTGCAAGTCTATTGATAACATAGCAAAAAAATAGGAATAGTTTAACATTTCCAGATATAATCCGGTGCAGCTGATATCCCTGCTAAAAGGCTCTTATTGGCCCAGCGCATTATTTGACTTAGAGAGTGTTCACTTGTCTGTTTCTTAATGAGCAGTGAAACATTTATTTGTCTGTTTCTCTCCCAGTCCATGGAGTGGCATTGTAGTACTGTAGCAGCTGAAGAAACTATCTTTCCCAGAGAACAAAGTAAGCATAGTTGTGGGTATCATTTACATGGTGAAAATGTTTCTCTCTTCCCTGAGAGCTTTCTGGTTGGCTTATTTGGAGAACCACCAGTAAAATCAAGGGATACATTTTGTTCTCCATAAACAGGAAGGCTGGTGTCTGGCAGAAAGAGCAAGTGTTAGTATTTGTTTGCTGGATATTTCTACTCTGTCCATACAACAAGGAAAGGACGTGAAAGGTACTTAATGACTTTTATTGTGTTATATATACTCTCACTAGTGTGAAAGACCACTTAGCATCCAAGAAAAAACATATTATTGTTTTTCTACTTCATTAAAGTATTGTTATTGATTTACAAGAAATTTAGGTTTACTAAATAATGCTTTATATATCTGCATTTATTGTTATTGTGCTGCCACAGAGGATAGACTATGATGCCTATAGTATTCACCATGTTAAATTTATTTTTAATAGTAGCATAGTATATAGAGGATAATAAAAATAGAACATACACAACATTAAAGAGAGAATAGAAACAGAAATCTTCAGCAGAGATGACTGAGGGAGATAGAATAGGGGTATATAAAATCACGAAAGGTGTGGTGCAATTGGGTAGAGAACTATTATTCAGATGTGATAACACAAAAACTGGAGAGCAGTAGTTCTTCACACAGTACCATACAACTTGTGGAATTCACTGCAACAGGATGTTGTAAAGGCAAATAATATAAGTACGTTCAAAAGTGGATTAGATAAATGTATAACAGTCAGGAATGTCGGATAGGGTTCAATGTAGCCTCATATCATGTACATTGAAAGGATATAACTATATGTAAGAGGTAATTTTATAAGGCGAGTATCAAGATTTAGGTGCCAAGATCATGCATTAATAACATGAATACTGGGATTTATGCATGTATGTGTACACTGTGACAAGGCTAGCATCCGGGGCCCCGCAGAGAGGCAGCTAATCCCCGAAGTATGATTCCCAGAAGCCCTTGCAAGAAGGAGAGAGGTGGGTAGCCCCAAAAGGGTGGAACAGATTTCCAACCCAAGCAGGGGGAGCAATGGCTCAGTGCTAGGTGAGCCAGTTACTCCCTTCCCCACTAGAGTGAGAAGGGGAGGTGAAGCTCAGTCCCTTGGTTGCATCGCCAGTATATAATTCCCCCCAGCTGTGTGAGAGGGGAGGAGATTTCCTGGTGGCTCCCAGTCACCAGGAGGGAGAGGAGACTGATCTATAGAGAGAATCCATGGAGTAGGTGGAGGATGGAAAGGGCCTGCCACTGGAGCTTCCCTGGGAGGGGGGATAAGCTACCATGGAGGGTGAGAATGCAAATGCAGGTCTGTCCAGCATATGAAGGCAGTGTGAGAGGCCACAGAGGTTGTGGTGCTGTGAGGTAGGAGGAAAACTGCCAGCCCTGCTCAGTACAGGGTCCTCTTGGGTGCTGTGAAGAGGACAGGTGAATTGAGTATTGGTTTCCTGTGAAGAGACTGACTGTGAAAGTGTTGGAACTATTGGGATGTATAGAAAAGCAGGCTGAACTTTGACTGAGCCCTTCTGAGGGAGAGGGGAAGGTAGTGCAAAGGAAGTGGGCCTGAACTGTTAAGGAACTGAATGTTTGCTGGAGTTTTGAACCCAGCCTGAGCCATTTTTGTGAACTGCATTTTGATGTTGGGAGTCAAACTGAATTGAGAATAAAACACTTTGGCCCTAAGTCCAAATAACAGTCTTGTTCTTTACCGGCCACCAGTGAGCCTAACAGGGCTGCCGGCACAACTCAGAGCGGAGGAAGCAAACCCCCTTTACAACACATACATGCTTAAATGCCAGTATGCCAGCTACATGTTATTCTGTAAAATGTGTACTTTACAAGTGGGCATTCACGTGTGGAATTTGGATGCAGCATGGGTGTGGCACACAACTGTGTGCATATATTATGTGCAATCTTTAGAAATCTAGGCATGATCACTTACACCAGCTTTATGGTTGATATAAATGATCACATCAAGAATATGGGCACATTCTTGGTATGTTTACCTTGGTATTCTATTAAAAAAAAGGAGCCAGCTAATATTCAACTATTGGCAGACAGTTTTTTTCCCCACCTCCAGCACTAAACCAGAAATTCAGTGCCAGGCCCTGTATGGAGTCATGTTGTAAGGCTGAATTCACTTTTGATTCAACTGTCTCAAGCCTAGGGAGAAGCTTGAAATGTCTTACCCTTGAGTCACTACCTTGCCTGACAGTAATTTTAAGTGAAAGTTGAGGAGAGTAAGTTGACCCAAAAGCAACTTACGCAAATCCTCAATTGCAAACCAAATATGTTTGTTGTTTATGTTACTCACCATAATTTGTCATCGGTTCAATTTTCTAAGATGTAAACAGTATGCTATACAGTACAAAATTTCAAAGCAATTTACAAAGTAATTCAACTAGAAAGGAAAAACTCCAGTCATCATGACAAGAAAGCATTAGAAAAATCAAAATCCTTGTTTTACAGAGATAGCAGAAAAGAATTAGTAGAAAAAGATGTGGAAGACAGACAGATGTGTTAATGCATTATCCATGGCAACCACCTCAGGTCATGAAAGCTTAAACTCCATAGACCCTCTGACTTCCATGCTACTTTGAAGCTCTTTTTCATTCTTCGGGTCCTGCTGACCAGCTCCTTCAGGAGAGCTTCCACCTCCTGCTGCACTCAGAATTCTTTCTGGTGTGCCACTGGTATTCCCGATGTTATCACATGGAGGCCCCTCATCCACAGTGCTACCCAATTTACCATGGCTGGGTTTAGGGATCACTGCTGCTCCAACGGGACTTAACGAGAACTCCATAGCCAGGGAAGTTGCCGGCGCTTTTTCATCCAGTGGCACTCCCAGTGGTCCTAAACCAGAACCACTGACAGTCTCTGCTCCATCTAAGATATATGAACCATTAAGCCTTGAGCATTCATCACTGCAGGCTGCGATGGATAGTCCTAGATTCTCCCTTTACTCTTTCCCATTCATCAGTCCCAGCGCACAATTCCCTTTAAGATTCATCTATCTCTCTATCTATATCACTGTCTGCTAATTTTATGAAAAGGAAAAATTTTTTTTAGGACTATCAGAGGTGGCAAATCATCTCAATACCTCTCATTCAAGGTTTCATCGCTCACCATAATTTGTCATCGGTTCAATTTTCTAAGATGTTTTTTAACAATTTTATCAAGGAACTTACAATTCACAAATGTCTCGTCTTAAATTTGAGGTATATTAATGTTTTAAAACAAAACTAAGCTTATGTATATGGTTCATTCATTCATGTAGGAAGACCAACCGCAGACATGAATCATATTTTTGTTGTCTACATCAGGAAGATTGGTCTCCATTAAACACTGTTAATATCTTTCCTAAAGCAAAAAAACACATCTTGTTAGCAGATTGAACATAAAACAAACTTACTTGTCTCAATATCACTTCTTAGCATTAATCTAATGAGGCCAAAATGGCAGCCATGTTTATATGTAAGTTCAAACTGTTTGTCATGTGACTTGAGGGTAATCAATCCTATGATCCAAAAACCAATGATTATGGTTTGTAATTAAATCAGTGACATCCATTCTATATCCAGATTTAATAATGGAGTTTAAAGTGTAAATCCAGCACTATGCTTTATAATTTAAAAAATATTCTAAGTTTCCACCCTTCTATCCCAACTCGATAGTGTCCAAGATTCTCTAAAGTAAATCTTCTTCAAGGTATGGTTCTTGTCAATCCAATGTTCTACAAAAGCAGCACGGAAACAATATGATTCACAGTTCTGGATTTAGAATTAATTTAAATGTATCTTAGCAGGTCTTCCAGTGCATCCAACATATATTAATTCACATGGACATATGATGACATGTATGACATTAGCTGTATCACAATTAGTATTGAATTGCAATGTAATTTTCAGAGCAGTTTGTAGATCTATCCAGTCTTTTTCTTCTCATTTATAAGGACACCACTGATAATGTCCATATTTGTATAATGTCCAATAATAGGCTCTGAATTTTGAACATAATCCAAGTGCTTAGATGTGAATGTGAGGGAGGGAGTGAGTGATGTAATAGCAGGAGTCCCTAGGAACATTTCCTCACTGCGGTTGCAGTTTAGCCACCTTACAGCATGTGGCGTTAAACTTGCCATGTCAGAGGCTGAGTCAGAGGGCAGGGCTCAGGCTGGGAGATGTTTAAATGCCCTAGAGCAGAGTGGATCAGGGAGACCCCATGTTCAGAGGACTCCAAGGGTGTGGCAAGCAGGGCTTTTGTACCTGGGAAGAGCCTAAAGGAGAGTGGCCTTACCTGAGAGTACAACTCTGTAAGTGACAAAGCAGAAGAGGACTGAGGTAGTTTGTCTTCGACCCTGACTTCCCAAGTTCACAGTATCTTCCAGGTTGTAACAGTGGGAATTCCAGGAAGAAGACAGGTAGTTGAGTTACGTGTTGGAGGAATGATAAAGAGTGTGCTGTGGGCAGGCCATGGGAGAGAGAGAGCTTGTGACTATAAGAAGTGACATTGTACATTTATCTCTGACCTTTGGAGAGAACAGGTTACACATTTCTCTGTATGTAAATAAATATTTTTCTTTCACCTTTAAACCCTGTGTGGCTGTATTTATCAAGGGCCCAGGCCTATCCGTGAGTATTTCTCCAATCATTTTGCCATGTTGGAATGTAAATATTGGATATTTAGAGAAAGATTCATATAAAGGGGCATTTTCAAAAGAAACGTCCAAGTTGTGATTTGGACGTCTTTGCAAAAACGTCCAAATCCAGGGGCAGGGAAAACCGTATTTTTGAAAAAAAGATGGATGCCCATCTTTTGTTTAAAAAATACCATCAGAGACATCCAAATCCTTAAATTTGGACATCCCTAGACATGAACATTTCTGATTTTCAGCGATTTTCGAAACCAAAAAACGTCCTAATGCAAGACATTTGGACGTGGGAGGAGCCAGCATTTGTAGTGCACTGGTCCCCCTGACATACCAGTACACCAATTGGGCACCCTAGGGGGCACTGCAGTGGACTTCATAAAATGCTCCCAGGAAAATAGCTCCCTTACCTTGTGTGCTGAGCCCCCCCAAAACCCACTACCCACAACTGTACACCACTACCATAGCCCTTATGGGTGAAGGGGGGCACTTATATATGGGTACAGTGGGTTTGTGGTGGGTTTTGGAGAGCTCGCTCTTTCCTCCACAAATGTAACAGGTACCCACTAAAACTGCTCCTGGGACCTTCATGTACTGTCATGGACCTGAGTATGACATCTGAGGCTGGCACGACATTTTGAAAGATGTTTTTTGAGGGTGGGAAGGGGTTAGTGACCACTGGGGAAGTAACGGGAGGTCATCCCCGATTGTCTCCGGTGGTCCTCTGGTCATCTCTGGCACTTTTTTGTGCCTTATTCGTAAAAAAAACATGTCCGGGTGAAAACGTCCAAGTATTCATCAGGGACATCCTTGCTTTTTTCGATTATGGCTCAAAGACGTCGAAGTATTAGGCACGCCCAAGTCCCGCCTTCACTATGCCTCCGACACACCCCCTTGAAATTTGGACGTCCTTGCAATGGACTGCAGTTGGAGATGTCCAAAATCGGGTTTCGATTATACCGATTTGGACGTCTCTGGGAGAAGGACATCCATCTTCCGATTTATGTCGAAAGATGGACATCCTTCTCTTTCGAAAATGAGCCAAATAATGTCAATATTTGCCAATTCATAATAATAATCGAAATTACTGAGGATATAGCAGTAGAATATAGAAATAGTGCTAACAATCTGTCTTCCTCTACTGTAGGTTAATATTGAAGCAGTAAATCTCAGTATACAAAGCGTTTCCTTAAATAAGCTTTCTTTATTAATGAGTAGGGTAACCTCTATGTAGAAACCATCATTTTGATATCTCAACTTGTTTTCAAAATTCATACAGAGAAGAACATAGCCGTCATAGTTATAAAAATTGGCTATTAGGTAAACTTGCTTTCAATTTGTAAGGGTGAAAACTCCAGAACTCTAAGTATTTTTCTCCACTTATTTATGATATACAGTTGTTTTTGTTCCACCTCTTGATTTACACAAATAAATGTCCAAAAAATCAATATATTGAAAATGGTAGAGCATAGTAAACTGAAGATTGGGATTAAGTGTATTTATCCACTGGAAAAACTCTTTCAAATGATCTTCAGTATCATTCCACAGCAAAGAATGCCATCTAAATACTGCTTTCATGACACTATACATTGAAACCAAAGAAGAAGAGTATATATAATCTTTCTCAAATGAATTATATATATAGTCACCACAGATGGAGCATTGTCATACCATGAATTTAAAAAACAAAATTTACCCTGGAACCAGAAATAGTTCCTTTTAATTACCAAAGTGGCTAACTCCATCAAAAAAGCAGTGGATATATGCTGTACCCCTAATCTCTCATTTAAAATAGTTTGTATCAGAGCTTCCAGTGATGTCACCACAAGATGGCTGCTTCTGCCTAAAGCTCTGGTGGACCTCCACAATTATTCTGTGAAATAGGCATATTTTGGCAAAAAATACTCCAGGGTTTGCTGATGAGTTCGGGGCAATTACTCCAAAGTACAAAGTCGAATACAGAACTCCAGGCGTAAAACTGGCGCAATTTCACAATACTTTACAGCGTCTGATCAAGAGTCTCACAGTGCGAAGGGAGAAGCGCATGGTCAAGAAATGGCAGCTGAAACTTTAGAGGGGAAACTGCAGGAGGACTTTTTGTTGGACGACTCAGACTCTGATGACCAGGAACTGCTAACTAAGAGGGACTTGAGACTCTTATTATTGGAATTAAAAACAGCGTTGCAGACTGATTTCTGCGGAACGAAAAACAGAATTAAAGGACCTGATTGGGGATCTCTGCAGTGGTTTAGAAGATCTAAATCAATGTGTGGATGATGTGGAGAAGCAGATAGAGGAGCATGCAGATGTACAGGTGAATTATAAAGCAGCTTGACCAGGCAATAACTAATTTAAATGTAGAAAATCCCTCACGCAGAGCAAATCTCTGCATTAGAGGAGTTCCTTAGCACACAGGAGAAGAAAACTGCCTGAAGATCACCAGAGCGGTGTGTACAGCAATAGTAGGAGATCCCCCCAGACCTTCCACAAGAAGTACAAGAATTGAAAATGGAGACAGCACATTGGGCCCTCAGCTCTTGAAAAATATGCAACACGAGACATTTTCTGTCACCACCATTATTCTGTGAAAGATTACCTTATGGCAACGGAAAGAATATCTGGGTCCTTACAATATCTTGGCACCAAGATAGAGCTCTATCAAGACCTCTCCTTAACTACACTCCAGTGACGTCATGAGTTCAAGGAAATAACCTCTACGTTGCATCATGAGAATGTCCAGTACAAGTGTCTGTTTCCCTTCGGCTTGTCATTTGCACTGAGAGAATCAAAATTCAGAGTAAAGACCTTGGCGGAAGCACAAGCCATTCTTTATAAAAATGGTCTCAGTAAAGACAAAGAACCTACTCAGCAGTTGGACCTGCACCTGCGGTTTTCTACACAGTGATGGCAGAGTGCCGGAAAAGGGAAAGCGGCTAAAGCAGCAATCGCAGCTGGGATGGCTGAAGACCTCCATGATCACTGATATCAGCCTTCAACAGCAACTTGCATTGAACACCTTGCAGGAGTTCAGCATAACAGTATTCAGGAATCATATTGTTAGTTTTTTTATTATTGCAGATAAGCATTAGTAAATACACAGTTAAATGTGTTTTATCAAAAATTCTCCATTATTGTGGTATCTCTTTAATGTTACCTTTTGCACTGAACATTGATTATGTGGGGTCCAAACCACCAGTTTCTATGATGTTTAAATGGATGTGGGGAGGGAATCGGTATTTAGCAATGAGGGAGGGCTTGAGGGCTATAGCTGGTCAGAGTGGCGCTCTGCAGGTTTACAAGCAGCCAAGATTGTAGTAGTTATTGGGGTGATGCCATCCTTAGACCTGATTGTCCGACATCCTTGGCTGGTTCTAGATGATAAGTACTTTGCTTGCTGATGATTACAACTTCTGTAATCACATGGAATATATGTAGTGTGAATTCGCCAATTAAAAGGAAAAAATTTATACTGCCCTCAGGCGTGCCAAAGCGGGTATAGTTTTTCTACAAGAAATGCACTTGAGCCCTGCGGAGCATGGGAAGTTTGTCTTTGAATGGGTGGGCCATTGTTATTATTCTGCCCCAGTGCATAGGAGGGCAGAGGTAGCTATTCTGATAAATAAAAATATACTATTTGTGGAATTGGACACACAGAGAGATGCACAGGGGAGATGGGTGGTGGTACATTATATGCTTTATGGTTCTCCCTATCCATTAGTCTCTTTGTATGCACTCAATTTGTCATATCGTGGGTTTTTTCCCAGTGTGTTGAATCATTTGCTGGTTTGCCCTTGTTGATTGGTGGGGATTTTAATGAAGTAGCTGATCCAGCCCTAGACAGACAAGAGTTTTCCAGAGTGATGGGGGTGGGGGGGTACATATATTAAGTTCAGCATTAGACCTCTTAGAAATATGGCGCAAACTTCACTCTATGGAACACACATATACACGTGTCTCATGTCCATTTAGCGGCTAGTAGATTAGATAATATTTTCCTCTCCCCAAATGTTTGGAAGGGTGGAACAGGTAGATATAAAGCATGGGGGTATCTCTGATCACACAATGATAGTAATGGATTATCAAGGCATGATAGATCCTCCCTATGGTGTATGCCACGAGGACTATTGGAAGACAAAGATTTTCATAAATATCTAATAGAAAAATGGGAAGCCTTGACACCAGGATACACCAGGACTTTTCTGGGAAACTGGAAAAGCAGTTCTTAGAGAAGAAATCATCTTTTATTTAAAATATCGAACTAAGCGTCTGAATCGTAAGATCCTTTTATTGCAAGCCCAAAGTGCAGAGAGATTTAGCAAACAATTTAACTAAAGAAAACAAAACCAAATATTTTGAATTGCAGCATACTCTGAATGAAGTGTTGTATATGCGCACCCTCAATACATTACAGAGGGGACACCATAGATTCTTCCAGTATGGCAACAAGATGTATACTTGTTTGGCTAGATTGACACATGCATCGAGTGGGTTGAGATTTTATTGTAGTGATAAAAGGCACTGGGGGGGAATCTATTAAAGGGAAATATTGAGATTTCTGAGATGCTGCATAACTTTTATAAAACGATTTATACAGCACCGATTATGGGACCCCAATGTTTTGCCTCTTTTTTTGATCCCTTGAATATTCTTCATTTACAAGAGGAGGATTTGGATTACCTAAATGCTCCCTTGAATCTGGGATAGATTCAATATGCCATTAAAATATCAGCCAAACATAAGACCCCAGGCCTGATGGCCTCCCCTTGGACTTTTACAAAATTTTGGGTCACAGGGTGGTCCCTATACTATTGGCCATGTATGAAGAAGCCCTTGAACATGATGTGTTTCCACCCACACTGCGTATGACGATGGTCCTTCCAATTCTGAAACCTAATAAGGATCCACTATATACTAGTTCTTACCGACCAATTTCCATGATAAACACGGATATTAAATTGTATGCAAAAAATTTTTCAAACCGCTTTTCCACCATAGTACCCCAAATGGTGGGAGACCATCAAGTCGGTTTTGTGAAGGGCCGAAATGCAGTTGCAAACATACGTAGAATGTTGCTGGCTATAGAATCGGCCAAAATGAGAGACCTAGATGCCATACTGGTGAGTTTGAACATAGAACACACTTTTGATACTGTCTCCTGAACTTATTTGTGGGAGGTACTGATCCACTTTGGCATTGTGGGTGATGTTTATAAAAGAATACAATTGCTTTACCAGCAGCTGATGGCCCAGGTTTTTGTCAATGGCGTTTTGACTCTGCCTGTTCCAGTGGAAAGAGACATCCACCAGGGATGCCCTCTATCTCCGATCTTATTCATCTTTTGTTGAACCACTGGAATTAAAACTGTTAAGCTTAGACGCTCTCAGGGGTATACCGGTGGGGACCAAAGAGATAAAAATAGCATTTTTTGCTGATGATGTCTCAGCATTGGTCTCGGACCTCCAGAGATCGCTACCATTAGTGGTCCACCTGTTGGAGCAGTTTGGCTGTCTCTAGGGACTCTGGATTAATGCTGAGAGGTCAGAGGCCTTGAGTCTGAGGGTAGGCTTGGAAAATAGATGGCAAGGGACCTGTCCATTACAGTGGGCAGGCCCCCAACTTCATTATTTGGGGCTCCAGATCCCGAGGGACTTCTCCGGATTATATGTTCTGAATATGGCCCACCTGATGCAAGTAGCAAAGGATTTGTGTCATTAATGGATGAGCCTGCTCCTTACTTTGTGGGGTAGGATTCAATAGGTAAAGATGATCCTTGTGCCCAAGTGGTTGTAGCCCCTTCAGCACCTCCCCCTACTGTTGACATGCAAAAATGTACATACCTGGAATGAGTATGTTGGTCGCTTTTTAATGGGGTGGGCAGCAACCATGAATAGCTATTGGGTATTTACAGCTGGGGAGAGGTGATGGTGGTCTGGGCCTCCCGGATCTGAGAGCTTACGCCATTGCCAGCCAGCTGCGATATGTTCGGGACTTGTTGTGTGGCACTAGCCTATTTTGTGACCTTCCCTTAGAGAGCTCCATGGGAGGAAGATTGGTCCCTTTCTATTTGACCTATGTGAGAGTTCATAGCCTTCCATCGAAATTAGGCAATTCTGTGCTCCTTCAGCCAATGCAAAGAACGTGGAGTACCTTTAGGAAAGGGGTTGCATTAACATAGCTCTCGATATCTCCTGGTGATGGGTAATGGAGAGTTTGAACCAGGCATGACTGACAAGGTTTATAAGAGGTGAGCACTTAAGGGGTTGAAAAGGTTGTCTGATCTTTTGGAGGATGATGAACCTCTTATGCTACCTGATGAGGAGATCAAGAAATATTCTGACACAATCCTCGACTCCACAACAAGAACCCATATATCATGTATATAAAATACTCTTAACAGAATTTACTTTTATTTCAATAACAATTTACACAAGTTAATAAACTTACATTTTCAGAACTGAAAACCTTTGTCTACTCTTCAACACATCAAAAACTGCATGAAGCAAAGCTCCAGATTTCTAACTAATGAAATAAGAAAAATCATACTGTCAACATCAATGTTTTTTTCCACCTACTGTGGAATCTGTAGCATACAGAACATAGATCTGTAGCATACAGAACATAGCTAGAATGTTTCCTCTTACAGCTTTCCATACAAAAAATGTATTCCAATTCTGGTAGCACCTCAATAATAGCAACACAAAATCCCTTCGCTGCCAGGTACTTTGAAAAGTAACACCAGGAGTGAACTGACCATTCAGGCAAATGAGTAGTGCCCAAGAGCCCAGAGGCTCAAGGTGGCCCAGAGGCTCTGCCTGGTTGCCTGCCACTGTCGCACATTACAGCCCTCCCTGGCGGTCCTACCTTGAAAGGCCCTCATAGCCCAGTGGCCTCTATGGTGGCAAGAAAGAATCCCACTCTTTCCTGCCCACTGCCGCTACTGTGCTTGGGGCTGGCGCCACCATGTTTTAAAAATGGTTGCCAAGACTGCCTGTGGCAGTCTTGCGAAACTGTTGAGACCCTCAGGCTGCCACGGGAAGTCTTGGCAGTCATTTTGAAAACCCGGCGGTGCCGGCCCAAGGCACAATAGCAACAGCAAGCAGGAAAGGGCTCCCAAAGACCACCTGGGCCCTTCAAGGTAGGACCCACTTGCAGGGGTCTGTAGTGTGTGGAAGAGGGGTGGCAACTGTGGCAGTGGGGGGAGCTGTGATGTGTGTGAGGGGGCAGCAGTGCACTGGTGGGGCAGCGGGCAGTGGCTGAGGAAGCCCCGATAACCCTTACTGCCTGGGGGCCCTGACCACTGTCAGTCTGCCCCTGAGTAACACTAAATTCTGCAAAGATGTTCCAAACCTTAACACCAGTCCCAATTACAGTACCTTTAAAAAGGCAGTAGTGAATATACACAAGAGCAATATGCATCCCATTGGAAAAGCCAGACAAGTCAGACACACAAACCACATGCCAGCAGAATCTCTCTCCTACTCGGTCATTTGCAGAACACGGATCAATCCTCATCAATTACAGAATAAATGACCAGAAATTTGAAATTGTCCTGTAGCCCGGCATCAGCCCTTCTTTCCTACCCCCCCCCCCCCCCACATCCATCCCCATAGCCCGGCATCTGCCCTTCCTTTCCTTCCCTTCCCTTTCCCATCATCCATCCAATAACTAGGCATGAGCCGTACCCTAGCCCCTCACCCCTCCCTCTAGCCTATCATCAGCCCTGTCCTACCCCTACTCATCCCCCCATGGTCTGGCATCTTTCTCCCCCCCATCCTAAAGCACAGCAGCATTAAATATAAAACCTTTTGGTTTTTTTTTTAATGTCCTGGGAACTGCAGTGCCCACCTCTACCCAGAAACCTGGCTACATTAAATTTAAAACTTTTAAAATTTTTTATTTTAACTTGAACACTGCAGAGACCATCCCCACCCAAAAAAAACCCCACCAACATGAAAAATATATAACCTTTAAAAAAAAAATTTAACCTGGGCACTGAGCCTACCCCTACCCAGAAATCCACAAACATTAAAATTTATTGTTGGTGGGTTTCTGGTTGAGGGTGGGCTCTTCACTGCCTAGGGAAATAAAGGTATATTTAATGATTAAATATACCTTTCCTTAGGCAGTGAAGAGCCTACCCCAACAAGAAGCCCACCACCTGCTTTACACTGTACACATTAAAAATATTTATTTACTTGGGCAGTTGGGCTTGCATGTGATGGCAGGTGGTGCAGACTTAGGCAGAGAGCACTGTGCTCTGTGTGCTGGCTTCTATGCCTGTTGTGGAGCTGTGGGGGAGTGCTGAGGCCTGGGGGGCTCAACAGAAGGCTGATTTTGTTGTGATTCAGTGAGGGCCCTATAACGTCTACTGCTGGCAAAGCTGAGGAGCCACGGCACTGGTGGCAGATTTTCCTATGCAGCACTGCGGTGCTGTCATGCTTACTATGGGGGTATGGGGGGGGGGGCAAGGCAGAGTGAAACCAGACAGTCATAGTGAGGCAGCAGCGGTGTGGAGCTAGAACAGCCGACCGACTTCATGATCCAGATCCATACTAAAAAGAAAATTAAGCAGCTAGAAAGGAGGGCTGGAGAGCTGTTGGCTGCCTAAAATCATGTGGCTGAGATGTTGACTCCCACTGATCACTGGCACCTATCAGGACAAACTGGGTGGGCCTGGGCCAGGGTTTTTTTTGTGCTCGTACGCACTGGTTTGGTGTACCGGCACCTTTTTTTCCCTTCGCCGCTCATATCCCCCATCTAGGGTTACCATACGTCCGGATTTACCCGGACATGTCCTCGCGTCCAGACGGGTTTTGCCAGTCCACCTATTTGTCCGGATTTCTGGACAAACGGGTGGACGAGCGAGCGGGCCTCCCCTCCCCTTACTTACTATCTACTGCCCTGGTGGTCTAGTGACCTCTTCGGGGCAGGAAAGAGCCCCCTCTTTCTTGCCCGGAGCGCTGCCTTGCCCTGCATTCTGTTGCTATGACAGTCTCGGGATTCAAAATGGCCGCCGAGAGTTGAAGCGGCCTCGCGAGACTTCAACTCTCAGCAGCCATTTTGAATCCCGAGACTGTCACAGTAACAGGATGCAGGGCAAGGACAGAGCTCCGGGCAGGAAAGGGGGGGCTCTTTCCTGCCCCGAAGAGGTCACTAGACCACCAGGGCAGTAGATAGTAAGTAGGGGGAGGGGAGGTGACGGGGGCAGGGGAGGGGAATATGTGACCCAGGGGGAGAGGAATATGTGACAGGGGGCGGGGTGAGGATGCGAAAGGGGCATGGGCGGGATAGGGGCGGGACATGTGTCCTCATTTTCAGAGGACAAAAGATGGTAACCCTACCCCCATCTCTCTCCCACGGCCACAGCTGCTTTTCCCAATGAGCAGCAGCAGCAGCACCACCACAGGCTCAGCAAGGAGTAGCAGGCGCAGGGCTGTAGTGCTAGGACATGCATTGTCTCTGCCGATCCTCTGCTCTGGAACAGGAAGTTGATGTCAGAAGGGCGAGATGGGGAGAGAGGGGGCAAAGGGAGAAATGCTGATGGGAAGAAAAGCAGCAAGGAGAGAGATGCTGAATGGAGAGAGAGGGCAAGGGGAGAAATGCTGTAAGATTAGATAGTAAGAGAAATCTAATGTGGATAAAGACAGAAAATAAAATCAAAGAAAGCTGAAAGGAAAAGGAGGGAGAGAAAAATGACAAACAGGAAATCCTGGCAATAGAATTAAGAGAAGATGAGGAAAGTAGAAACCAAAGACTGTGACTAACACAAATGAAAAGAAGTACATGGAAGGTAGAAAAAATAATTTTATTTTTATTCTAAGAAAAAGTAGTGTGGTAGCTGTGCTAATTTTTTTTTTGTTTTATTTGTAGTTGCTAATTTGTAATGCAGTGAATGGAATATTTGAAATTTTTGTCTGCTACTTTTATAGCAAGGGGAAAATATTTTTGTTTTTCTGGTGTTATCCTGCATGCCAGAGTCTGGTTTTGGGGGTTTCAGCTGATTTTTTTGTCTTCATATTTTATAAGTTTATGGTCAGTCTTAAGGGTTCTTTTGTTGGGCCTTGTGTACTATTTTTAATGATACCTTTTTATATGCTCCATGGCTGGTAAAATGGGTGTGGCTACAGTAGGGGTGGAGCCATAGTGGCCAGGTTGGCACTGTATGAGTACCGGCATCTTTTTTTTCCTACAAAAAAACACTGGGTATAGCCAAACCTGCCAAGGGAGGGATGGACATAGGTTTATCATGGTGACTAAGGATCCAACAAGAAGTAGAGGGGTTGAGCACAAGTCAATTGTTCTGCAACCATGAGGAAATATCATCCAAACATATCTGTAAGGAGGAGAGGTCAACAATTAGAATATCGTCTGCAATAATATGTTGAAATTCCCTGTGATCGAACTAACGCGACTAAGGAACTCAAGAAGTCATTAAAGAGAAGTTAATATAACGTATATTATTGCCCTTTAACATGTAATAAGGATGAAATAACATGTGTTAGGGCCATAACACATCTTAATAACTACCTCCCTTCTTTAAATACCTCTGTAATATAAATGCGCAGGAGGCAAGCCTCTTTCAATTGAAAAGAAGCTCTTGAACGAGAGGCCATAGGATGAGAGTGCAAATGAGTAGGCTCAGGAGTAATCAAAGGAATTATTTCATTACAGAAAGTGTGGTGGGTGCATGGAACAGCCTTCCACTGGATTTAAAGGAAATGAGGATATGTGAGAAAAAGCCATATTTATTCCCTAGCCAATATAGCTATCATATGACAATCCCTGACTGAGACTTCCAGGCCATGGCTCTCTCCAGAATCCAATACAAGTGTATCTTGAGGTCAGTTAGTGGATGTTGCTTCCATACTACTACTAGGACATGTTTGAATTCATAGCAGCAGTTAGTTTAAATAGCAGGAGCCTGATATGAGAATTCAATTTAGGTCTTCTAAATGGCCAGCTTTTGGGTTTTTCCTTTTCCTATAGAAGCACACAATAAGGTTGTACCTTGTACCTTCTTGGGAATTTTTCTTTATTTTGATGCTGTAGTCCTTCCCTCCCCCCCCCCCCCCCCCCCTCAATCTTACTCTATTTTAAAGTTCTTTTTTTTTTTTTTTTTGCACTAAGTGTACATTCTTGATTGTATTTGCAATAGTGGTTATTAATGCTGGTATTTGTTCTTTAACCACAAGTCTCCAATCTCCAGTCCCTGGACAGAACAAGCTTAAAGCAAAGGAAATGATTTCCTGTCAACACTAAGTAGGCAGATTGGCAGTCTAACATGTCTCTGAATATTTATATTGGATTGCCCATGAATATCTCAGCTGTTAAACGTCTGTATACAAGAAAAAGAGGAATAAAAGCAGACCAACAGTTCCTTTGTGTGTTGGATCCCTTTTTTTTTTTTTTGTGGAACTTACATTTTTTGATGACCTGGTATGTGAAGGACCCGGAAAAGTGTTGGAATGTAATTGTATTTTACATGCATTGCCTGTCACCTATTATTTCTCTGTGATTACTCTGTGACCTCTGATGTGAATTACTTAGAGAGGTCACAGCTATGCAACTTCCTGTGGGGGTTAGACACAGCACATGCAGCACATGGAGCACATGGAGCTCATGATCTCTCCTAACCTGAGAGGATCTATGGTGGTGTGAGCATCCATTACCATCTAAGCACATGGAAGGAGCTGATAATACAAATGTATAGTAATATGTATATATAAGCCTGTCTGATTATAATCTAACTACAAACTGTGAGTAAACAGATGTTTTGTTACTTCAACTTTAAAGTGACTCAGCAGTGAATTATTCAGGGGTGAATGAGAGAGAGATGAAGAAAGAAATTAACATTTCTAAAGCTGAAGCTGTGTGTACTAAAATCTGCTAATTATTTACTACAAATAATCCAACAAAAGGGTTATGGGCCCAGGGTCCAGGAATTGAAAAAGAAGAGAAATATTACCAGGCAAAAAAAAAAAAAAAAAAAAAAAAAAAAAGGCCACATTTTTCTCTTAAGTTTTAAAGGAAAGATTCAGTCTGTCTCTCTCTCCCCCCACACAGCAGACAGAAGGCTAAGAAAATGGCTGAGGGAAGAAATTCACCATTTTTCTATTCTCTCAAGGTGCCTAGATTAACTGAGTTTAATTATCAGCAGTGGGAATTAAGATTCATATGTCTCCTTCGAGCAAAAGGATTAAATATATGCTTAGACCAAGACAGAACAGCTGAAAATATGGCTGAATGGGACAATGCAAACTATTATGTGAAGTGCATGCTTTTGGAAGCTCTCTCAGAGAAACAAGCCATATTAGTGGAGGGAAAAGATACACCAAAGGACATTTTATATAAACTGAGAACTATGTATGCAACTACATATGCAAAGCAGCAACCAATTTGGTTGGCAGAGTTGAATGAAACCAATTAAGGGATAAAAGTAAATGTAATGATCACATTATGTATCTTATGTCTTCATTTCAAAAGCTAGAACTTTCTGGAATTCCCATGTGTGATGCATTGAAAAGAGCATTTCTTTTACCTCACTATCAAAGAAGTTTGATGTTTTTAGGTCTGTAAATGAGGCCATTGAAGGGCAATCTTTTGAACAGACAACATCAAAACTAAGGCAGGAATGCATAATAAATGATTCTGAGGAGATGTGTTCTCAAAGTCAGTCAGAGAGAAATGAAACAAATTTCTTGGCAAAGAACAGAGGAAGGCGGAGCTATGGGAAAACTCCACCCAAGGGCAAGCTGATTTGCTACTCATGTGGAAAGGAGGGACATGTATCTAAATGGTGTAAGGAAACACAAAACACTCCCTCTAGCTCACCTAAGCCAATGGAACTAAAGAATTTTCAAACCAGGAAATGTATGAAGGACAAAGATAAACACAAGGGCTTTCTAATGGCAGAAAAATCTTTGACTATGGTAAATAATAATTCAAATGAAAGTACTTGGATTTTGGATTCAGGGAGCACATGCCATTTAACCAATTGTAAAGATTTCTTTCAGGAAATGTGTCCAGAAGAAGGAATTCTTAAAACTGCAAACGCAGGGACTGCTAAGATCCAAGCAAAAGGTATTGGATTCTTAAATGCAAAGTGTCTAATGAAGTTAAAGAAATTCCTGTAAGTGATGTCTTGTATATTCCCCAAGCAGTTTGCAATATGCTTAGTGTATCTACATTAGATAAGAAGGGATTTGTGATTCATTTTGAAAACAGTAAGTGCACAATCTCTAAAAATGATGAAGTGTATGCTGAAGCTTTTATGCATAATGATGTTTATAAGCTGAACATTTCAGGTGAAGCCTCACATATGGCGCAAGTAAGGAAGAATGATGGTAAATGTAGTCTGGAAATCTGGCACCGCCGCCTGGGACATCGTGATTCTAAGGTGATCCAGGATCTTTACAGTAAGCAACTGGCCACCGGCATTCAGATAAGTGCAGATGCTGGTAAAATGGAGAAATGCATAGACTGTGTTACTCAAAAAGGTGTGAGACCCTCATTTCCTGCATACACAGGAAATAGGAGTAATAAAGTGCTGGACTTAATACACAGTGACTTATGTGGACCGTTTAATATCCCATCATTGGGAAATAACAGATTTGTGCTAATATTCTTGGATGATTTCTCTAGATATTGTGTGGCCTATTTGCTGAAAGAGAAAAGTCAAGTCACAGACATGCTGAAGAAATACGTAGCCATGGTGAGCAATAAATTTGAAAGAAAACCAAAGGTTCTTCAGACCGACAATGGTGGTGAGTTCACTTCACAAAGCATGCGCACATTTCTAGAACAAGAAGGCATTCAACATATCACAACAGTAGCTTATACACCAGAGCAAAATTCTGTTGCAGAGAGAAAATTTAGGTCACTTGTGGAAATGACCAGGTGTATGCTGTCAGATAGCAATCTCCCTAAAAGACTATGGGGGGAAGCCATTCTCACAGCAGTGTACCTACAAAACAGAATGCCAACTAAAGGCGCTGAGCGCACACCACATGAGACATGGCATGGTAGGAAGCCAAACCTGTCACACATAAGAACATTTGGAAGTACAGCATATGCTCATGTACCAAAGCAAAGAAGGCATAAGCTGGATTCCACAACAGAAAGGGGCATTTTAGTTGGCTATGCTCCAGGACACAAAGGATATAGAATTTTGAATCTGAAAACTGGCATTGTTGGCATAAGACATGTTACATATTTTGATGAAAACAAAAGGGTTGATAAAGGCTGGATTATCCCAGATGAGCCTTATCATCCAGAATATGAAACTAGAACCATAATAGACATGCCAGTGTATATAAATGCCATACCAAGGCATATGTCTGAAAGCAACTCATCTGTATCTAACGAGGAACAGGCAGAGGAAGCAGACACAGAAAGGATCATTGAAGAAGACAGTACAGTTGGAGAAGGGGAATCAATTGGAGAAGAACTCTCAGATTTAGAGGATGCGGAAAGGTCAGACCAACCT
Source organism: Microcaecilia unicolor (assembly GCF_901765095.1). Lineage (NCBI taxonomy): Eukaryota > Metazoa > Chordata > Amphibia > Gymnophiona > Siphonopidae > Microcaecilia > Microcaecilia unicolor. Next base: position 97,823,007 of record NC_044039.1, read on the forward strand.
GTTGTCAGACGCTCATCCAGGGAAAACAAAGGTGTTCCACCCCCAAGACTGTCTTACCTAACAAAGTCAGCAGAAGCTCAAGAGCCCTTAACATGGGATGAGATTGAGAAAATGTCAGCAGAAGAAGCTGCTGAATGGCGTAAAGCTGCACAAGAAGAAATTGATGCATTGGATAAAAATAATACTTGGATTCTTACAAAATTACCTCCTGGCAAGAAAGCTATAGGATGCAAATGGGTATTCAAGTTAAAAAGGAATGCACAAGGAAAAGTGGAAAGGTATAAAGCCAGATTAGTGGCAAAGGGATATCTTCAAAAATATGGAGAAGATTTTGATGAAGTGTTTGCACCTGTAGTGAAACACACGACAATCAGAACACTTCTGAGCATTGCAGTCTCAAAAGGCATGCAAGTCAACCACATTGATGTGAAAACAGCGTTTCTTCACGGAGATATAACTGAAGACTTGTACATGGAACAGCCAACAGGTTTCATAAATACAAAACAAAGACAGCTAGTGTGTAAATTAAACAAAGGTCTTTATGGATTAAAGCAAAGTGCAAAATGTTGGAATGATAAATTGCATGAAATATTGACAAATTTAGGATTTAAGCAAGGTGAAGCAGATAAATGCTTGTACACTAGGTGCACAAATGGACAATATGCATACATTTTAGCTTTTGTTGATGATCTGCTCATTGCAAGCAAAAGTGAGCAAGAGTACAAGGACATTGTAAAGTGTTTAAACCTCAATGTTGAGATAAAAGAACTTGGTAATGTGTCATACTATCTTGGTATAGAAATTGAGAAACAAAATGATGGTTCTTATTTTCTAAGCCAGAAGCAGAAAATAAATGAGCTTATTGAAAGTTTAGGTATGCAAGATGCCCAAGTTGTAAGCACTCCCATGATCACTGATTTTCTGAAGGATGAAACAGTAAGAGAACCTTTACCAGATAACATCCAATATAGATCAGCCATAGGTAAGCTTTTATATCTAGCTACCACATACAGGGCTGATATAGCAAATGCAGTAGGAATTTTGAGCAGAAGGGTCAGCTCACCTACCAAATCAGATTGGACTGCAGTTAAAAGGATGGTAAGGTATTTAAAGGGTACCATTGATTGTAAATTAAAGATTTCAGCCAATAGTAATCCAAAACTAATATGTTACTGTGATTCAGATTGGGCAGGGGATCATTCTAATTATAAATCCACAAGTGGATATGTGTTTATGTATGGAAATGTACAAATTTCATGGGCCAGTCATAAACAAAGTATTGTGAGTCTGTCTTCTACAGAAGCTGAATATGTGGCTGTATCGGAAGCGTGCAGAGAACTGATGTGGATTGAAAAACTTATGCTGGATTTTGGAATAGCTGAAAAGAGACCAATCCAGATAATGGAAGATAATCAGAGCTGCATCCGACTGTCACAGAATGACAAGGTTCAGTCACGCACCAAGCACATCGCAACGAAATACCACAACGTGCGAGAGTTGGTGAAAGAAGGGGTCATCAGTCTACACTATTGTCACACCAGTGAGATGACAGCTGACATCATGACCAAACCGTTACCCAGAGAACATTTTGTGAATCTGCGTATAAAGCTTGGACTTTGTATGAATAAATAATTGCATGACAGTAATGCATGAGAAGGGGTTTGTTGGAATGTAATTGTATTTTACATGCATTGCCTGTCACCTATTATTTCTCTGTGATTACTCTGTGACCTCTGATGTGAATTACTTAGAGAGGTCACAGCTATGCAACTTCCTGTGGGGGTTAGACACAGCACATGCAGCACATGGAGCACATGGAGCTCATGATCTCTCCTAACCTGAGAGGATCTATGGTGGTGTGAGCATCCATTACCATCTAAGCACATGGAAGGAGCTGATAATACAAATGTATAGTAATATGTATATATAAGCCTGTCTGATTATAATCTAACTACAAACTGTGAGTAAACAGATGTTTTGTTACTTCAACTTTAAAGTGACTCAGCAGTGAATTATTCAGGGGTGAATGAGAGAGAGATGAAGAAAGAAATTAACATTTCTAAAGCTGAAGCTGTGTGTACTAAAATCTGCTAATTATTTACTACAAATAATCCAACAAAAAGGACATGAAAAAGTCTGGGTTTACTGAATTTGTTTTCTACCACAAGCAATCTGAAACAGGGAAAAGAATTGTTGAAAAGACTGAAGATAGCGCTGGAGAAAAAAATGCCTGTTATCCTTATCCAGTTGGGACATGGGTGAAATGTAGCTCCTGCCCTAGTTCTGAAAGGATCTTGACTGAGTTGGGTAAGGTTAGAGAGTGAAAACACATAGCAAACAAGGGAAGATCCCAGCTAGTACAGAGTTAGCTTATTTCTTAGAAAAATTTTCAGCTCATTTTAATACCCAGATGAAAAAAAAAACCCCTCCCCTTGAACTTAGTAGGCAATTAGAGTAAATCTCTGGATTAGTAGCTATGACAAATCTCAATAAATCTGATAATCATTACCCTCTTGGGACTCATCCGGAGCCCTGCTCACCTTCTTGAAAGTATCAACAATTCACATTCCTTCGTTACTCTATATTCGTCTCCTCCCTTAACCTTACATGATTCTATCTATCTATCTATTGCAGTGTCAAATAGGGAAAAAGTTGTAGATTACCGCAACTGTGCAGTATTGTCTCATTTATGTTCCCTATATGAATTATTCCTCGCTGATCTCTAAAAGGTGATTATCAGTTTTTATGTCACTTCAATTCAGTTTTTCAGTTTAAATTTATTTAATATACAGAAAAGTCAACATGTATTTAAGCAATTTACATATATCAAGTAAATAAAGGGAAAAACAAATGGAAAAAAACCAAATAAAAAGTCAGAGGGCAATAACACAGTAGGGAAACTAGGTTACAAATATTTACAAAGTAGTAAATTTAAAACAAATCGGAGAAAATATTTTTTCACTCAACATGTAATTACACTCTGGAATTCTTTGCCAGAGAATATAGTAAAAGCAGTTAGCATAGCAGGGTTTTAAAAAGGCTTGGATAGCTTCCTAAAAGAAAAGTCCATAAGCTGTTATTGAGATGGACTTGGGGAAAATCCACTGCTTATTTCTAGGATAAGCAGCATAAAATGTATTGTACAGTTTTGGGATCTTGCCAGGTACTTGTGACCTGGATTGGCCACATTTGGAAACAGGATGCTGGGCTTGATGGACCTTCGGTCTGTCCCAGTATGGCAATACTTGTGTACTTATAATATAAGGGAGGGGAAAGAGGGGAGCATTTAAACCCTATAAAACAAATTAGGGGAGGAAGTGACTAAAAAAAAAGGCATACCACAGAGGAGAGGGAATCCAAAGGCAGAAGAGCGATGAGGTTCTTATTTTATTTCAGTTTCCATGTTTTGTTTAGCATCTTTTGTCTAAGGTATTTAGTGGCCATTTTGAATTAAAAACTGATACTTTTGCATCTGCTAGCAACAGAGCTCTAACATCCCTTTCATTTCATTCCTTTTTTGTCCCATTTATGTTGTCATCAGCACTGATTAATATTCACATTTTATGTTTTTATAAAGCTTAAGGAGTAATGTTCATGGATTTATCATAGTACTTAGCGAGTCAGTGTTTGTTTCATGCACTTTTCATGATCTGCAACACTCAAAGTTTTTGTTATGCTTAAGGAGTGATTTTCACGCATTCACCTCAAAACTCTGTCCGCCTCTGTTCTTTCACAAGCACTTTTTATGATGTACTGCACTTTTAATGTTCCACTCTTATCACTCATGTAGTCAATCAAACTGCCAGTTTTTAAATGGATGTCCCAGTAGCTATATGCTTCACCATTTCCAATTGTTCCACACTGTACAATTGCACCTTTTCTGCCCATTTAAAAAAATATATTTCTTGTTCTTCAAGCTTTTCTGCTTGTCATTTTAGTTTCCAATAGATTTGTCTTTTCAAGACAAAGGTGTTAACCTTCACTGGAAGACTGGTTGCTTTAGTTACTATTAGGTATGAGTCATATACAGCTTCCATTTATCCATATATTATGTACAATATACCAGCATATTAAGATATCTTTCAATATATATTTTTTGTGAGATATTTATCTGTCTATTGAAAAGTCAAAATTTTGTATGTTCTTCCTTTTATCATATAGATATTTTATTGTTCATGTATAATTTTTATCATATTTATAGCTTAAAGTTTTCAAGTTATGGTGTCTTTTATGCTTTTTTATTGATGTTTATTTACCTAGACCTCTGACACAGGTATTTCTAGTTGAAACACAGATTGTGTCGGGTCTGATCAATAAAGTACAGTTGAGGTGCCCCTATTTTTGGAGGCTCCTTGTGCTTCTTTGTGGCTAAAAATAAAAAGACACACAGACACACAAAAGTGAATTACTGACCAGAACTCCATATAGGAGTAAATTCTATAAATGACACCTAAAAAATTGGCGCTGCAAAACCCCCACTTAAATGGTATTCTATAAGCCACACCTAAAGTTCAACCTGGTTTATCGAATACATGCTTCAGCGGAGAGTCACATGTAAACTTAGACACGGCCATTTGCACCAATGAAAACGTGGTGCAAATGCCCATGTCTAAATTTATGCATAAAGCACCATTATTTTGTAATTATGTGTGTAACTTGAAGCCATGCCCATGACCCTCCCACTTTCATGCCCCCTTTTTTGGAACACAATTTTAGGTGCAGATCCCATGCCTAAATTTATGCACATTTGTCTCAATTAAATCTAATTAGTGCCAAGAATTGCTTGTTAAAAAGCCAACTATTGGCACCAATTGGCTTGTTATTCAATTAAATTACACATGTAAATTGGGAACATGCCTAAGAGGAATGGTGTTCCAGAGAGTGGAGGCAATAACAGAAAAGCAGGTTGATCTAGCATGGTAAGAACAAATTTGTAAATGCGATGGAATAACAAGCAAATGTTGATTGGCAGAGCATAGAGTACGATTAGGAACATAGAGAAGTGACCTAAATAAAAATTGGGGATGACCAGAAATTAAAACCTGATGGGCCATTATTAGACTTTTGAATGAAACTCTATGGTTAACAGGAAGCCAATGTTCAATTTTCAACAGAGAGGTAACACTGTCATATTTCTTAGCACCTTGAATAAGTTTAACTGCAGTATTTTGAATAAGTTGTAAACAGCAAATTCGATAAAGAGGAAGACCAGAAAAGAAAGAGCTACAGTAATCAAGATGAGAGAGAATTTATTAGTGAACTAATAAACGAAGGGATTGCAAATTAAAAAATGAACGAGCAGCTCTTATCTGGCTCAAAATATAAAAATACTTCAAATATCACCAAACCTGAATATAACCAGAATGACATTAAACTTGAAGACTTCAGCCCGTGTCATGTTATAAAAAGTCAGTTCCCCTTATCAAGGTGTCATCAGGTTGATCTTAAACACAAGCAGAGCAACTCTTCTTTGGGGCCCTTTTACAAAGGTGCATAAGGGTCTACACGAATGCAACTTGCGTCAAATTGGCATTACTGCCCAGCTAGTGTGTGCGTCTGACGGGTATTTCCGAGTTTGGCACACACCAAAAACCTGCCATTTAACCAGACAGGAGCCTTTCCTGCCTGGTTGAATCTCCTTGAATATTGTTTTGTCTCTGAGTAGCTACAAATTATTTATATTCACACTATCAAAAATGCATTTTCCAAGTAGATAAATCTTGCTTGAGAAGGGTTGTGTAACCACAGCTCGCATATGAGAGAGAGCTTTTATTAACTGTCAGTTGGAATAACTAATTATCTTAATTGGATTTTACATCGGATCTTACATCTAAACAGGAGCTCAGCATATTATCACAGTATTGCTTAAGAGCAAGAAAAGCAGGCTAATATTGCTTAAGAGCAAGAAAAACAGCTACCTCTGGACTAAATGTCACACAAGTGATTGTAGTGCAAGAGACATTGAATACCATTCATTGAACTAAGAAATGTTATTACTTAATTACAGTTGGGTAGGGCTGATGTAAAGGAGCATAGAAAGGCTTGCCTAAGGTCACAAACAGTCAGTAACAGAACTGGGATTAAAACTGACACATAGGGAGATAGACTGGCCTTTTACTAAAGTGCACTAAAGCTTTTAACAAATGTTAAACACTGAATTTGGTACTTAATAATACTTTAAATCATGTGTTAATGATAATGCTTGTGCAAGTATTAACTATAACCCCAAAATGGGCTTAATGCAATTTAAATATTAATGAGCTCTATTGCATGTGTAACAGGACACTTAAATCTTCCTCTATTTTTTTTACAATGACATTTCTAGAGCCCCTGCTCCTAATTTTGACCTATGCCTAAAGTATATAATGGATGATAGACTGATATGTCTGCCACTAAAAGTGGGTGCTTTCATCCTATACTTTGGAGGCAATTATAAGAAGCTCTGTATAATGCAGAGCTTACCAAACCATTTTAGACCACGACCTCATGGTCATAGCTGCAGTGATGTTGGCGACCCTGCCAAGATCCGTCAAAATGATATGACTATATACTTCCGGGCTGGGTTACGACCCTAAACATGGCATGTGGGGGTTGCGACCCATAATTTGCTTAGACCTGAAATAATGAATTAGAGGAGAGTTCAGTTATTTGCTCTCAGCTTAGCTGTGCAGAGAGACAGTGGGTCTCAGGGCTAGGAGACAAAAAAAGAGGACAGAAAAAAATAAAATAATTTACGGAGAAGCACCTGGATGCATGACAAACCTTATCAACCTGCCAACCAGAAATACCACAAGATCTGCACGATCTTACCTAAACCTCCATTACCCAAGCAACAAAGGACTCAAATACAAATCCACCTACGTATCCAGTTTCTCCTACTTAAGCGCACAACTATGGAACGCACTTTCAAAAGCAGTAAAAACTACGCTAGACCACCTAAATTTCCAGAAAGCACTAAAGATAATCCTGTTCAGAAGAGCATATCCCACCGACCCAACATAAAAATTTACCTGGACACCTGCGACACAATATAACAAGACCGTAATGGACATTACCTGATTCCTCCTCCCCCCTTCCTCTCCAAGTTCCCCCCAATTGTACCTACCATACATGTATCTTAACTACCATAATATCACCTTATAATCATTCATACCTTATATTTGTTCAGACCGGAAACGGCAAACGCCGATAAAGGTAATATGTAAGCTACATTGAGCCTGCAAAAAGGTGGGAAAATGTGGGATATAAATGTAAAAAAAAAAGTTTGCCACTTTTGCTAAAGAAATATTTAATCGTAGTTAATGAACACACATCAAACAATGACTTACTTACAGTACAGCAGTAGAAAATCTACTTTTCAAGTACTTCTGGATTTGAGTTTGACGGAGTCTGAGCCCAAGCGTACTTATCAGAAGAGTGCATATCCCTCAACTTTGGCTGGCTTCTGAGGTACATGTGAAAGTCTTTGCATCATATATGCTTAAAATCGTGTTGCACAAACAAAATTCCTTTGACAGATTCAACCAGCAGGGGAACAGAGAGGGGATCAGCAACGCGGTGGCGTAGCCAGACCTGAGATTTTGGGTGGGCCCAGAGTTAATATGGGTGGGCACTGTGTTTCTTGTGATACTACAAAATAATGCCTTAGAATGTCCTTCATAATGGATTTCTAAGTAGTCTGCCCAACAGCTGCCCTGCATCAACATAACCAAATACATATTTAATGGAAAAATTGATATTTTTAAATATGATTACATTATCCCATATCTTAAAATTGACCATACATAAGTCTACTACAACGGCAAACTTCTCAACACACATGGCAGGATCCTGCAGTATAATTACATAGGGAAAATGTACTCAAATTCTGGTAGCACCTCAATAATAGCAATACAAAATCCCTTCACTGCCAGGTACTTTGTGAAGTAACACTAAAGGCTGCAAAGAAGCTCCTTAACACCAATTCTGAACACGTTTACCAACAACAGTACTTTTATAAAGGCAGAGGTGAATATACATAGCAGCAATACACATTCCACTGGAAAATTCAGATGTCAGACTCATACCACACAAACTACATGCCAGCAGAATCTCTCACCTCAGTCACATGCAGAACACATACCAACCCTCATCAATTACAGAATAGAGGACCAAAAATTAAAAATTGTCCTGTAGCCCAGCATCAGCCCTTTTCTGCCCTACCCTTCTCTTCTTTTTTCCCCCCATCCATCCTCATAGCCCAGCATCAGCTCTATCTTTCCCTTCCCCTCCCCACCATCTATCCCTGCAGCTAGGCATCAGCTCTACCCTAACTCCCCCACCTCTCCCTGTAGCCTAGCATCAGCCCAGTTCTACCCTCTACCTATCCCCCCATAGTCTGGCATCTACCCTGCTCTTCCCAATCTCCCTCTCCCTCCACCCTGAACCAAACCAGTATTAAATATAAAACATTTTAATTTTTAATGTCTTGGGTGCTGCAGAGACCACCCCCATCCAACAAAAAACATACAACCTTTTTTAAAATGATTTTAATCTTAGCACTGAGCCCATCCCTGCCCAGAAACCCACCAACATACTTTCCCTTCTCCTCCCTTGCAGGGAAGACAAAGGGGGGGCTGGAGAGCCGAGGGAAAAGGAGGAGGCTGCACCCTGGGAGACCAGGCATCTAATGGATAAGGATGGTGGATCCAGCTGGGGGCACAGGGCAAGGACCATTTCTGCCAAGCTACTCCGGGGCTCTTGCTCTTACCTCGAGATGGGATAAACCAGAGCAGCGATGCACTCACACCACTTCCTCTCGCCATGTTTCTCTCTCTCTCTCACCTTTCATCCACCCGCCATGCAGCACAAGATCCCTCCCGTTGCACCTCACCGGGTCCACGCTAATAAACAACCAAAGCAGAGGCGCGGGACCGCGGCTCTCTGCCTGCTGCTACTGTATCCTGTACCGGTCCTGCCTCTTCTGAGGTAAACTTCCGGGACGGCACAGGAAGCAGTAGCGGCAGGCAGAGAGCCGCGGTCCTGCGCCTCTGCCTTGGTTGTTTATTAGCGAGGACCCAGCGAGGTGCAACGGGAGGGATCTCGTGCTACATGGCAGGTGGATGAAAAGGGTCACAAAAGACTGGGTGGGCCTGAGCCAAGATTGAGTGGGCCTGGGACCACCCAGGCCCACCCATAGCTATGCCTCTGCAGCAACGCCTTTCTCTCTCTTTAGCACCCTCATATATCCAGACTAATAAGCCAGAGATAGTCTTAAGTGGGTAGGTCATAGGCACATAAAAGAAAAATAGGACATTTCCCTAAAAATTAAAAATCCTGGAGGCCATCTCTGAAGACATCCAAAAATCCTCTTAAAAGGGGACATACGTTAACCCTACTCAGGGCTGCCTCTGTTCATGGGAGAGGGATCTCCCAGTAAAGAGAAACTGAAAAGAGAACAGTTGTAGAGATTTACTGTAACGTTTGGGGTCTCCAGCCGGTTTTCAACAATTGAGATTTTGCAGCAAGAATTCTGAAGGAACCCAGTTTCAGTTTACCTGAAGATAGAAAGCTGCAGTGAGTGTTTTGCTATACTAGAGGGGGTTTGTGGGACTAGGAGGTTGCATCCCAGCAAGCAATTTTGGAAGTGCATGCCGATCTATGAGGGTCCGAATCCTTGTGCATCCTGGGAAAGCAGTGTACATATTCACTGTACTATCAGACAACTAGCTAAATCACTTTCTTAATTTCCAACTGGTTTATTAGAAATAAGAAACAAGGACAAGAGCAGCGGAAGGAGGAACCAGAAGACCAATAGGAGAGAAGCAAGGGAAACCATGCAGAGAGAGAGCAGTCTCAGGTGCGTGGAAGCAAAGCTATCAAGGAGCCTGGAAGCCAGGCAGAGAGAGAGAGAGAGAGAGAGAGAGCAGAACCAGGTGCATGGAAGCAAAGCAATCAAGGAGCCTGCAGCCAGAGAACTACACACACATGGCTCAGGGCTGTGCCAGTGAAGTGTGCATGTCGACGGGACCCCGCGCAGCTCGAGGATGCTGCTTGCGTTGAGGTAGGGGACATGACACTGACTTGTGATTTGAGAGGGAGTTCATACTTCCCAAAAGGGATTTTGATGTCAGGTATGTATCCACTTGTGTTAGGGACCCAAAGAAGTTCGGTTTTACTTGGGTTCAGGCAAAGTTTGTTGTGTTTAGCCCATTCTTGAAAACTGATGTTAGACAGGTAATCAGTTTATTCAAGGCTGTAGGTAAGTCAGGTTCAATGGATATGAGTATGTGCACATCATCTGTATAGATGTAGAACTGAGTGTCCATTGACCAAATCAGTTCAGCTAGTGGTTTGAGGTAGATATTGAACAGAATAGGTGACAGTATCGATCCTTGTGGTACCCCGCAGGTCATTGTCCATGGTGGTGATGAGTTGCTGCCAAACATTATGGATTGATATCTGGCTTCATCATCTAATTTAGGCAAATTAAGAGAATGTAACCAATTAGTAATATAAGTACAATCTCATTTAACCTGGACAACATATAAGTCTTGGTAAATTCTAGCAAAATGTTTTCCATATCCTTTGAATTAGAAAAAAAAGTCCCATTAGTACCCTTTAGTTTTATTATTTTTGTTTCAATTTATTCTTTTCCAACTGCTACATTAATAATTTAGAAGGTTTATTAGTGTTTTCATAAAAATTACACATGGTCAAAAGCAAATAATATGCAGTATGTGAACTTTCTATTAAGTTTATTTCTCTTTTTCCAGCTATAAGAGATTGCAGCTTTGTCCTATCCTTAGTCTGTTTATGTTCCAATTCAATAAATCTAGTTTTAAGAGCTGTAAGCCTCCCCTCCCTCTTCTTTAAAACTATCGAGATGGAAGTAATCTCACCTCTTAAAACTGCTTTGACTGTACCCAATAAAGTAAATCTATTAGATACTGAGTCATTGTTGAAATTAATAAATTCTTGCCATGCTTCAGTAAGTCTGTTTCCAAAATGTTCAGTTGCCAACAAACGACGATTCACAGCCTAATTCCTAGGAGGACATTCACTCACTAACTGCTCTAGAACTCAAGTTACACATTTATGATCTGAAATAATCATAGGACCAAACCTACATGCTTGGGCAATACATTGGCAGAAATAAATCAAAAATATGTTCTCAACTAGGAATGACAGACTGTGGACAAACAAGTATAACCCATAAACCCATTTCTGCTCTCTTCCCAACCATCACATAATTGTAATTCCTCTAGATAATTTTGTAATATTTTGAATATTTAGTAGTATGTGACCCTATATGGGACGTGTCCTTTGCAAATAATAAAGGGGCCCTTTTTCTAAGCTGCGGTAAAAGGGGCCCTGCGCTAGTAGAGGTGGCTGTTTTTGCCGTGCACTGAGGCCCTTTTTACCTCAGTGGGTAAAAAGGCTGAAAATGAAATAGCCTTGAGGTAGGAGTGCACTTACTATTAAGTGGCCATGTGGGGAGGGGGGGCACTTACTGCCGCTCATTGAGGTGATGGTAGGGGCTTTTATGCTAACCCGGCAGTAACTGACCAGTATGCGGCGCTGCCTCATTACCACAGATAACCCTCTGTGGAACTATTTTTCAAATATTTCCGCTAGAACTGGAAATGCCACATGCTGGGGGTGGAGCTACCACCAGTGCCCACATTGGGCCGCTGTTAGTTCCGGATTGCCGTGCTTTGTAAAAGGGCCCCACAGTGTTAAAATCATCTCTGCCCCAAGTAAATATCCACTTTAGCTGAAGTTAGAAGAGACCTTGCATCTTTTTGGTGTTATAGTTCTCCATTCCATTTCTGCCTGAGGACAACTTCCTATATTAGGGTCTTTTTTATAGCCAAGATAATAGACAAATTTAGTGAAAGCATGATGTTCCCCTTTGAATTCCAATATTAATGTGAAAGGAAGACCTTAGGAAATTGGAAGTCTGGGCTTCCAGTTGGCAGATGAAATTTAATGTGGAAAAATGCAAATTGATGCATTCAACATGAGAGAACCGTGTTCAAGAGACGAAACCCTCTGCTCAAGTTCAGAGGTATGATGAGTTAAGTTACTACTAGAGGATTCCATTATCAGAGGCATTAACTTTGAAACACAGTTCAAGGGGCCATGCAAAGTGAAATGCCTTCCAGGATCCTCCGCTACCAAGAGTACCAAGCAAATAATCTCTATAATCAGAGAAGAAACTAAGGAGTCAAACACTGATGTTGTTATCCACCTGGGAACAAATGACTTGTCCAGTAATACCCCACTTGCAGTACAGAGAGCTTTTCAGCAGCTGGGGGAGGGGTTAAAACCTTTGGTACAAACAATAGCTTTTTCTGAAGTACTACCTACCTTTGGAAAGGGAGAGAAAAGATTGCGAAGTACTGAAAATTTCAATAGTTGGCTCCAAGCCTGGTGTCACCAAGAAGGATTTAGGTACAAAGGAGGATGGGGCAATACATGTAAAAACAAAAGACTATATTGTAATGATGGGCTGCATCTCACTGTGGCAGGAAAAAAAAATCCTTGGCGACATAGGCGCCGACTCCGTGGGTGCTGTGGGTGCTCAAGCACCCCCAATATTTCACCCACCGGAAGTTTGTTCCCTCCCTCTCTCCTCCCTTTGAGTTCCAGGCCCCCTCTCTCCGAATTTTAAAAGTCATCTTGACTTACCACGTTGGGGTTATGGCGGCAGCAGTGGTAAAAAGCGTGCAGGCTCGGCGTTTAGTTCAGATTTCCCTTCTCTCTCAGCTCTGGTCCTGCCCTTGAGGAAAGAAGAAATGAGGGCGGGACTAGAGCTGAGGGAGAGAGAAGGGAAAACTGAACTAAGCACCGAGCCTGCACGCTTTTTACCGCTGCTGCCGCCGTAACCTCGATGAGGTAAGTCAAGATGACTTTTAAAATTCAGAAGGAGGGGGCCTGGAACTCGAAGGGAGGGAGGGACGACGACCCTGGAACTTGGAGGGGGGGACAACGACCCTGGAACTCGGAGGGGGAGACCCTGGAACTGGGAGGGAAGGAGAGGGGACCCTGAAACTCGGAGGGAGGGGGGACCCTGGAACTCGGAGGGAGGTGGAGGGGGGATGAGGGAGGGGGATGGGGGAGGGGATGGGGGACAGGGGAGGGGGAGAGGGAGGAGGGACAAGGGGGAGGGGGAGAGGGATGAGGGGAGACGGGGGAATGCACCACCTGTAAAAAAAAAAAATGTCAGCACCCCCCCCCAATCATTTTTTGAAAATTTGGCTCCTATGCTTGGGGAGAAACTTAGACAATATGTTTCTAGGCATTTAAACTAGAAGGCGGGGGTGGCAAATGGAGGCAGGTCACTTCAAGTGCTCACCCCCAGCTTTAGCTAAAGACAAGATGTGACAGTAGAAAAGAAAGCAATGAAAACAACAGTTTTAGCAAATCACTTCTTACCAACACAGCAGGAAGTGAGACTAAACAAAAAACTGAACAGAAGATAAAAATGCCATTGAAATGTAGATGGAAAGCGATGACCACAAATGCTTGCAGTCTAAGCAATAAAGTTCATGACCTGCAAGCCCTGATGTTAGAGGCAGACTTAGACGTTGTTGCAATCTCGGAGACATGGCTCAATGATTCCCATGAATGGGATACAAACGTACCAGGCTATAATCTGTTTAGGAAGGATAGAGATGGTCATAAAGGTGGAGGAGTATCTCTGTATGTGAGAAATGATATCACAGCGACTGAAATGACAGGGGCTTGGGGAAAGGCAGAAGCGATATGGATCACCTTAAAAAGAGATGATAGAACCTCTGTCCACATGAGTGTTGTCTACAGACCCCCGACATATTCAGAGGAACTAGATAAAGATCTGATTGCAGATATCCAAAAGTTGGGAAAGAAAAGAGAGGTGCTGTTGCTGGGAGATTTCAATCTGCTAGATGTAGATTGGAAAGTTCCATCTGCAGAATCGGAAAGAAGTAGAAAGATTGTGGATGCTTTTCAAAGTGCTCTGCTCAGACAAATGGTGATGGAACCCACGAGGGAGGGAGCAACGCTGAATCTGGTGCTCACAAATGAGGATAGTGTGTCAAATGTCCGAGTGGGTGTCCACCTGGGCAGCAGTGACCATCAAACAATTTGGTTTGATATAACAGCGGGAGTGGAGGGCGGCTACTCAAAACTCAAAGTCCTGGATTTCAAGCATGCTGACTTTAGTAAAATGGGGGAATACCTGAGGAAGGAGCTGGTGGGCTGGGAGGACATACAAGAAGTGGAAGGGCAAGTGGTTCAGGCTAAAAGAAGCTATAAATATGGCCACAAACCTTTATGTAAGGAGAGTAAATAAAAGCAAGAGAAAAAGGAAACCGCTATGGTTCTCCAAGCAAATGGCTGAGAAAATAAAGGCTAAGGAATTGGCATTCATGAAATACAGAAAAACTTAAGAAGAGGAACATAGAGAGGAGTACAATATGAAACTGAAAGAAGCCAAGAGAGAGATACGTCTGGCGAAAGAGCAAGTGGAAGAACAAATGGCTAGACATGTCAGGAGGGGGGCGACAAATATTTCTTCAGGTATATTAGTGAAAGGAGGAAGACTAAAAATTGAATTGTGAGACTGAAAGATGCTGCAAACCGCTATGTGGATAATGATGAAGAAAAAGCAAATTTGCTAAACAAATACTTTGGTTCTATTTTCACAGAAGAAAATCCTGGAGAAGGACCACGATTGACTGGCAAAAGTACATATGAGAATGGAGTGGTTATAGCACCGTTCACTGAAGAGAGTGTGTATGAACAACTTGAAAATCTAAAGGTGGACAAAGCCATGGGACCGGACGGGATCCACCCCAGGATACTGAGGGAGCTCAGAGAGGTTCTGGTGGATCTTCTTAAAGATTTGTTTTAATAAATCTTTGGAGACAGGAGAGGTTCCGTGGGATTGGAGAAGAGAGGATGTGGTCCCTTTTCACAAAAGTAGTGATAGGGAAGAAGCTGGAAACTACAGGCCGGTAAGCCTCACTTCGGTTATTGGAAAGTAATGGAAGCATGCTAAAGGAAAAGATAGTGAATTTCCTGGAAGCCAATAAGTTGCAAGATCTGAGACAACATGGTTTTACCAAAGGTAAATTGTGCCAAATGAATCTCATTGAATTCTTTGACTGGGTGACCAGAGAATTGAATCAAGGATGTGCTATAGATGTAACCTACTTAGATTTCAGCAAAGCTTTTGACACAGTTACCCACACGATGCTCTTAAATAAACTTGACAGGCTGAAGATAGGACCCGAAGTGGTGAACTGGATTAGGATCTGGTTGACGGACAATTGCCAGAGGGTGATGGTTAATGGAATTCGCTCGGATGAGGGAAAGGTGAGTAGTGGAGTGCCTCAGGGATTGGTGCTGGGGCCGATTCTGTTCAATATATTTGTGAGTGACATTGCTGAAGGGTTAGAAGGTAAAGTTTGCCTTTTTGCGGATAACACCAAGATTTGTAACAGAGTGGACACCCTGGAGGGAGTGGAAAACATGAAAAAGGATCTGCAGAAGCTAGAAGAATAGTCTAATGTTTGGCAATTAAAATTCAATGCAAAGAAATGCAAAGTGATGCGCTTAGGGAGTAGAAATCCTCGGGAGACGTATGTGTTAGGCGGTGAGAGTCTGATATGTACAGGCAGGGAGAGGGTTCTTGGGGTGATAGTATCTGAAGATCTGAAGGCAACGAAACAGTGTGGCAAGGCGGTGGCTATAGCCAGAAGGTTGCTAGGCTGTATAGAGAGAAGTGTGACCAGCAGAAGAAAGGAGGTGTTGATGCCCCTGTACAAGTCGTTGGTGAGGCCCTACCTGGAGTATTGTGTTCAGTTTTGGAGGCCGTATCTTGCTAAGGATGTAAAAAGAATTGAAGTGGTGCAAAGAAAAGCTACAAAAATGGTATGGGATTTGCGCTATGAGATGTATGAGGAGAGACTTGTTGACCTGAACATGTATACCCTGGAAGAAAGGAGAAACGGGTGATATGATACAGACGTTCAAATATTTGAAAGGTATTAATGCGCAACCAAACCTTTTCTGGAGACGGGAAGGCAGTAGAACTAGAGGACATGAAATGAGACTGAAGGGGGGCAGACTTAAGAAAAATGTCAGGAAGTATTTTTTTCACGGGGAGAGTGGTGGATACTTGGAATGCCCTCCTGTGGGAGGTGGTGGAGATGAAAATGGTAAAAATGCGTGGGATAAACTTAAAGGAATCCTGTTCAGAAGGAATGGATCCTCAGAAGCTTAGCAGAGATTGGGTGGCAGCACTGGTGGTTGGGAGGCGGGGCTAGTGTTGGGCAGACTTCTATGATCTGTGCCCTGAAAATGGCAGATACAAATCAAGCAAAACAGCAAAAGTAGAGGCTGACAAATGCGCAAACCAATAGGGAGATAATCTCAAAAAACAGTTTATTCAGAATATTCATATCAATATCAAGGAGATATTGGGAGAATGTACTTAGTTTTCCAGCTTCACCTCCAGATACAAATCAAGGTCAGGTATACATATAAAGTAGCACTAAAGATAAGTGTTCATTTGATGTGATTTTTTGTTCATTAAAGTTTTCATGGAGGTTTTTTAGCCAATGAAGATTTTACCCCAGTTTAACAGACGAGATTATGTTCTGAAGCAGGAATACAGAGGCTTTTTCCTCCATTTACACCACACTAATAGCAACTGTTGAATGTTTTTGGCCACTTCAGTTGGTTAAATACATATAAAGTAGAACATTTGAGTTTATCTTGTTGGGCAGACTGGATGGACCGTACAGGTCTTTCTCTGTTGTCATCTACTAGTTACTATGTAAATTTTCCAAATTAGCAATCTGGTTAGATAACTGCTCTATGCTGAGGCCAAGCGCTTGCGCTATTGTTGTTTTCAATTCTATTAAGGTCGCTTCTATGAACTGAGACACTGCACCAGGTGTTGTCCTCCTGTAGTTTGGCATGAGTATGTCTTTTTTTTTGCCCCTTTTGCAGTCATTGCATCTCCCAATTTCAGTAAAAACTTGTCCATGTGTAACCCTTGGTTTGTTTAAGAATATGATAGTGTGAGCCCTGGATAGCAGGTCATTAGGGGAGTGACTGAAAGACCCGGGAGGAGCTCAGAGGGTATACAAGGGAAGTTCAGAGGAAAAAGAATTGTTCCTGGTTCTGCCTCCTGATAGAGTAACTACATCCTTGGCTGCCTGAGTTCTGAGCTACCTATAGCCCCCTGCCAGGTGACTCACTGAAATTAAGGGGGGAGGGTCCTGTAGTGCTGTAACCAGCAGATTGAAGCCATAGACAGTGAGCTGTTACATTGCATCAGCCATTTGAGGAGCCAGAAACTTGGTGGATTGGGAAGTCAAAGTCCAGCCTTAACCAGGGCTTGGGTGGAGTGTGGTCTACCCCTGCCTGAGGCGAGACCTTTGGGGTGGCAGCCCAAAGGGAGAAGACAGTTACAGTGAGTCTGGCCCAGATGGTATTGAAGTACATTGGGAGAGTGAAATCCATTCTGGGTTCCAGTTAGACTGCAGGACAGGCATACGGTTTGTACATATGTGTGAACCCAGAAATGTATTATTGCTTGTGATCACCTTGAAAGCAATTATGATTTACCTCTGAACTGTATGAAGGTCAATGCAGTAGAACCATCAGTTAAACAGTTAAATAAATGTTCCAGTTACTTTTAATCCTGTGAGTGTTGTGTGTTTCCTGAATAGATGAGTTAATGGGACCTGGACCTAAATAAGTGACTGCTTGCCTCTCGAGCCCCCTCCCCCTTCTAACCTAGGATAGCAGGATCGGGTTAAACATGTACTATCTAAACAATGTAAAGGTGCTAAGTCCAGGAAAACTCCAATGGAGCCACATGATGAGAGTGGATGAAACTGGGGTCTCCGGAGTAAGTCAGGCACATGTCCTTCATTGCTCACAGCATCACGTGATTCAAGGATACCCTTAAAAAAAGATTAATTGGAACAGTCTGTATATCAAGATGAAGATATTTGCAACACAGGAGAACTGAAGGTTTTATTTAATTTAAATTCTAACATCCGTTATTAACATCTTCTCTTGAATCTGCTAGAGAAGTGCTAACACACCTGGACTCTTCAAGTCTTAAGTATCTAGTTTAAAATGATGTACTTTCAGGTATCTTTAACAGAGCTTAAAATTTAATTGGGAGCTGTTGCTTTCTAACTCCTGCTTTAATGACAAAGATGGGCATTTTCAAAAGAAACGTCTATGTTTGGATTTGGACATCTTTGTAAAACGTCCAAATCTGGGGGCGGGGAAAACCGTGTTTTCGAAACAAGATGGACGTCCATCTTTCGTTTCGATAATACGGTCAGGGATGCCCAAATCCTGAAATTTGGTCATCCTTAGAGATGGTCGTCCCTAGACTTGGTCGTTTCTGATTTTCGGCAATAATGGAAACCAAGCACGTCCATCTCAGAAACGACCAAATGCAAGCCATTTGGTAATGGGAGGAGCCAGCATTTGTAGTGCACTTGTCCCCCTGACATGCCAGGACACCAACTGGGCACCCTAGGGGACACTGCAGTGAAGCTCATAAAATGCTCCCAGGAATATAGCTCCCTTACCTTGTGTGCTGAGCCCCACTACCCACAACTGTACACCACTACCATAGCCCTTATGGGTAAAGGAGGGCACCTACATATAGGTACAATGGGTTTGTGGTGGGTTTTGGAGAGCTTGCTGTTTCCTCCACAAATGTAACAGGTAGGGGGGGGTATGGGTCTGTATCTGCCTGCCCTGAAGTGCACTGCAGTACCCACTAAAACTGCTCCTGTGATCTTCATGCGCTGTCATGGACCTGAGTATGACATCTGAGGCTGCCAAAGATGGCACACCTGGACTCTTAAAGAATAGCCCTTCATGGAACCCCATCCACTCTGCTTGGAGTTCCAGTGCGGTGGTTCAGCAGGGCGCAAGTTTGGATAATCGGAACAGGCCTAGCCCATCCAGGAAGATCCTCAGAAGTCTACAGACCTTTGGGCCCCCCTGACGACTGGGTTGGTAAGGAGTAGTGTCTTCTCTGTGGGGGAGAGCTCGTTCAGCGCAGAGTACAATGATCACCGGGAGGTGGGCCTTGTGGCACGTGATGCACTGGAGGAATCATCATTAGTCTCCCCGGTTGTGGAAGGCTCCTAACCAGACAGTGGACTTCGTGGTGAAGGGTCTGTTCTGTTGCCACAAAGTGTTTGCCTTAATCTCTGGTTATATTAAGGATGGTTAATTTTTTGACTAAACCATATGTCCTCTGGCTTATTTGTGGAAGGCATGCTGGTGACAGTCTGGCAGATCACTTACTTCCATGACTAAGAGATGGGTGCTGGGCTCTGCAGGGGTTAGATTTACTCTCTGTGCCTTCTTTGACTCAGAATGTTTTTCCTTGTATTGTAATGGGATTAATGGGATTCTGATGGGATTTTGATAGGGAGGGAAGGGACTGATGGATTATTATATATACCTTGTTTTGTTTTTTTGACTTTATGGGGAAGGGGGTTAAAGGGGGTTAGGGAATTGGGGGAGGGGGTTGATAAAGTTCAATAGGATAGTATGGAGGAGTAAGACGAGAGGGTTCATGGGAGTGCTGGGTACACAGGGGTGCAGGGGGAGTATAAATTTGTGGGTGGGCAGTGCAGTTCTTGTGGTCATTCAGTATGCTTGTAGGTCAACTTTAGTTTGCCTCCTGAAATTTTAGGGGGTTAAATAGCCCTATTAAAAATTGTGAAGACTAAATCATCTACTCTGCCCTTAATCCAAACAATGCGGCCCTCCACATCCATTTTAGTGTTATATAGCACAAAAGGCAAAAAAGTTTTTTATGAGAATTACTACTCCACTCCACTTTGAGTCCACTTTTCAACTTGAGAAATTCCTTCAGGGTAAGCTTTGTTTCTTGCAAAGAAGAACATCTATCTGTTCCTTTCAAGGATAGATATTGCTTTGTTGCAAGAAACAAAGCTTACCTCAGGGGAATCTCTCAAGTTGAAAAGAGGTGGGTAGGCTCAGGGGGCTACTACGGACTGCACAGTTTCCCTTTTCAAGTGAATACAAAGGGGTTCAGATATTTAGGGGTTAAGATTTCTGGTCAGGTGCATAAATTATTTCAGCTTAATTATGTCCTCCTGACAGTCTGCAAGAGCATTATTGGGAGATTGGAAAGGCCTTATGCTCACTTGGATGGGTAAAATTGCAGTGATTAAAATGATGATTGTACCGAGGTTTCAGTTTCTGTTCTCCCAACTTCCCCTTGCTTTGCCCAGGAATCTCTTTAGAAGGTGGGACAGGATGTTACAGGCCTTTGTGTGGGTAGAGCAAAGACCAAAGATAATTCTCAGTAGGTTGTCGTTGCCTAGGAGAAGAGGGGGAGGAGGGATTTCTGAACCTGTGGCAATATTACAAGGCTGCAGTTCTTTGGGCTCTGAAGGGCCATCACAACCAACCAGTTGACAAACAGTGAGTTCATACTGAAAGGGAGTATATGACCCCTCATTTTATTCATGAATATATATGGAAAAGGAAGGTGGGAAGAGTTGGAGGAGGGTAAAGGAAATTCACAACATTTTTTTGGATGCTTTATGCACTCATTGGAAAGCAGTGCAAAGTTCAATGAAGAGTTCATGGATATTTCATCCTTACAGTCTGCTATGGGACTCTTTACCTATTACTACAGGATACTTGACCCCACTGAGGCAGAAACTGGAGCTGTCAGGGTTGTCCTATTGTAACCCACAGGGGGTGTTTCCGACCTTGCAGCATTTACATGACTTGACAGGGAGGAAAATCCCTTTTTTGCAGTACATTCAATTCAGGGACCTCTTTCAGCAATAAGTTGCACGTGCCCACCTATTTCGGAAACCAACGGACTTGGTTGTGACCCTGTTTAAATATAGTGGGAGGGAGGGGGAGGAGAGTGCAAAGTTGCTGTCTTGAATTCATGGTGCCTTGTTGGATCTGTCCCTGCTACAGTTCCCACACACAAAGTTGGTTGGGAGCGCTGGCTGGGATTTTCTTTGGACAAAGAAGATTGGAACCGTATTTATGATTATGCTCAACACTGTTCAGTAGTTTCCAGTTATCAGCAAATGCAGCTTATGCTGGTCTTGAGACTATATTGGTGCCCGTCTAGGCTTAAAAGCTCAGCTGTAGACTCTAGTATTTCATCGTTGTGTTGGAAGGGCTGTGGAGTGGTGGGAAGTTTTGATCACTTGTGGTGGGACTGCCCGCTCAGTCAACAGTTCTGGGTGAGGAGTCTGGTCCCAACTCCAGCAATGGTGTGGGCAGGGGTGGGCTTATAGCCAAGAGACTTGTTTGCTGGCAAATATTCCTACTTGTCCACCCTGGTCCATTTCTAATCAATTGGCACTGACTCTAATTTTAGCAACTAAAATGATAATTGCCTGAGTGTGGAAAGATTCAGCAGGCCCCGACCTTGCAAGCTGGCGCACTGTAGAAGTATGAGAAATGTATGGCCTGCTCTGCAGGGGAGGAGGGCGCAGTTTGAAGAAAAATGGTCCAAAGTACCCTATTAGCTGCCCAGTGCTGCTATTGCATCTTAATCAGACTAATGTGGGTCTACCCACAAGACTTTTGCTCCAGCTTCCATGTCCAGTTGCTCCTTTTTGGATTCTACGATTCTTTTAATTCAATTCTTGTCTTACTACCTATTATGGGTATGTGGGTGGGTGGTGGAGGCAGAGGGGGGTACTTAGGGAGCAGATGGTGTGGAGTGAAGGGTTAGGAGGAGTGGTAGTACTCAAGGGGTGTGACAAGCTGTTGTTCATACTATGGTGTTGTAGTTGCTGATTTCAGTGTTAGACTGTTTAAGTTGCTGACTGTTGCACTAACATCGAGGGGTCCTTTTACTAAGCTGCAGTAAAACGTGGCCTGTGGTAGTGCGAGCGCGTCTTTTGGGCACGCACTGGGCCATTTTTTATTGCATCTAGGACAAAGGGCCTTTTTAAGGGGGTGGAAAATGGACGTGCGCTAAAATTGAAACCTGCATGCATCCAGTTTCGGCCTCAGACCTTACCGTCTCACATGCTACCCACATGGTAAGCATGCAGCACACACCAACTGCTGTTTACCGCCAGGTAAGCGGCCCACGGTAGAAAATTATTTTTTACCATGGGATTTGAAGCGCGCCAAATTTGGAGTTACCGCCCAGCTCACATGCTAGCCAGGCGGTAGGTGCCGATTTGGCGTGCACTGTACATGCATAGGCCCTCCCACGCCTTTGTAAAAGGGGCCCTGAATGATTAAAAAAAAAAGTCATAGGAGCAGGCCTATCAAATTATCAGTGGTAATCTGCAACGATTACATCAGCCTTGCATGCAACAAAAGCAAAGCTGCAAAGGATTTCTTCAGATGGTAAGAGATGTCTTCTCTTAAGCTATTTCTAGATAGTGTCAGTGATGCAGCTTGTTTTGCAAGCAAATCTTCACAGTGATGCAGCTTGTTTTGCAAGCAAATCTTCAAGAAATAAATGCTGTCAGCCAAGCACGCTTGCAACTGTCTAGAAAGTATTCACAGCTCCAGTGGCTGTAAAGGAGTCAAAACACACACCAGGGGAACTCCAACAGTGCTCCAATTTTAAGTTATTGCAGATAATTCAGATACATCAAAAATATGTAGAATCACAGAAGTTGTCATTCATTTGCTTCTGACTTACTTCAATAGCTTACACTCCAATTAGAACTAACTCAAATCATTGCTGTTTTGTAACATTTAGATGAAATCCAGTTATCTACATGTTCTATATTTTAGCACTGTCAATTAAAAAAAGAAACTCCCTACTTCTACAACTAATTATTATTCAGGAGACAGGCATCTCAAATTCAAGCGGCCATCTCTCTCAGTAGCTAATCCACACCTCCCATTTTAATTTTCTTGAGTTGCAAATATTTTGTATTAGAAATTTCTGAAGCACTGCAATGGAATTTGGATGAATAGAGCTCATACAGAACTCTGAGTTACAAATTGGAGTTATTGTACCTTGCTGACCTCCCAGTATTCAGGGGTCCTTTTACAAAGGCGCACTGAAAAATGGCTTGTGGTAGTGTAGGTGCGGGTTTTGGGCGCGCATCGATCCATTTTTCCGTGCGCCTGTAAAAAAAGGCCTTTAAAAACTTTTTGCCGAAAATGGATGTGCGGCAAAATCAAAGTCGCCGCGTGTCCATTTTGGGTCTGAGACCTTATGCCAGCCATTGACCTAGCGGTAAAGTCTTATGCGGTAACCAGGCGGTAATGACCTACACGCGCCAAATGCCACTTGGCGCGCGTCCGATACACGTGTCCAAAAATAAAAATTACTTTTGGGACACACCAAAAATGAAATTACAGCTAGAGCCACACAGTAGCTATGCGGTAACTCCATTTTGGCTTGCGTTGGGTGCGCGCAGACGCTTACGCGGCTTAGTAAAAGGGCCCCTCGATGTTGTAAGCAACTAGATAAGTTTATTTTTCCTGGACCTGGAGTAAATGAATCACCCCACCGTGCTTTCAGATTACAATTTAATTTACTTGGAGCGTTGTAGACATACTTGGAGCGATACATGTACAAAAACGTTATACAAGGAGAAAAAAAAAGCAACAGCAGAAAAAAGGTCTTGCAAACATAGAGCAGTAATTGCATGCTTGGGAGGCATTCTGGGCAAGGCTGAGCCTAGACAAATGAGATGTAAAAGAGAGGGAGGGCATGGGGTTACATGAGTCAGGGGACAGCAGAACGACAGTAGCTGAGGAGCTCACATGCATGACTTGTGGAGCAGATGTTCGCAAGGATGCAGCGATTATTGAATTGGTAATAAAACAGTCTGGGCCTGCAGGCAGCATGGATGGATGCTGGTAATAATTATAATGTGTCCCCTGGGAGGCAAATGACAGGAGCCAGATGCACAGCTGTAATCACAGGGGCATAATTAGAGATCCAGCAGCACTTGTTAATGGGCTGGAAATCAAACAAGTGAGAAATTGGAACATGACCTTGTTTTTTGTTTTTACTATATTAAAAAAAAAATATTACTGTTTTCATTGTTTGTGCATTGCCGGGGCCTTTCAGGATGCTTTTGGACACTGGAAAATCCAAAGAGCATTAGATGTAATTAGATGTAGGATGCATGCTTTCCTTGCTTTACTGAATGATGAAAAATCAAAGTTTAGAAGAAGGTTTCTGATCTAAAGAGACATGTTGAGGGTAGTTATATCTTAAGAAAGTGCATATCCATTCTGTTAATAATGGTAATTAAAGAATGCAAATACTGTTGAAAGGACTAGAGATCAGACAATCTAACTGGACTATTTTGTGTAGCCTAGAAAGAAAAGATCAATAAACAACAAAAATATAAGAATATAATTTAAAGTTTACTAGGGGTCTCGTTTACTAAATGGCCAATGCAAGGCAGCCCATTTGAATTGAATGGCTGCATCGCATTTGCTACGTGGCAATCACTAGTGCCCTTTAGTAAAAGAGGCCCTAAATGTTGGAAAGAATTAATAAAAAAATGATCAATATCAGTTCATCCATAAGCAAAATATCTCTCTAAAAAAGAAATAACAATTCATAAAGCTGCCATGCAGGATGAAAGTGAATCTACTGGATATTAGAAGAACAGAAACATTGGGTCAGTAGTTTCAGAGATCCAAGTTTCCCCTGCCCAACTAAACAGATAAGATATAAATATATAAAAAACTGGAAACTATTAGAAGCAAAATATTGACTTGTGATCACTTCCAAAAGTGCCCAACCACCTTACCCTTGTAGCATTTTGGCACAGAGCAACAGAATCAGAGGCAGGGAAAAATAACTAAGGGCTTCCTTTACAAAGCCGCACTGGCGATTCCCGTGCAGCAAATGAGAGGAAGCCCACAGGAATTGAATGGGCTTCCTCTCATTTGCTGCACCGAGAATCAGCACCGCAGCTTTGTAGAAGAGACTCTAAAGCAGATGTGAAGAACAGCTCCAAGAGGCACATTCAAAGCCATTTCAACCATCCATCATAAGTCTTACTGCCTCCTCCCCCCATGTTCCCTCTAATTTTTTCCAGGGTATGTGCAAGTGTGCCCTATTGTTGGACACAGAGGGGACACTTCTATAAATGGGTTCTTCCATGTGGGTGTCCTGATATAGCACAGTGAGATCATCATATTCTATAAAAGCATCTGGCACCCAAATTCCATTATAGAATTCTAGTGTAACCTGGTATTGGCGTGTCTTACCTGGCACAACTGCGGTCATGTAAATGTGATAGAGTATTCTATAAATTATGTACATAATTGGGAGCCCCACCCATTCTCTGCCCATGTGTACGTCCCCTTGTGCTATGCAACCTACATACTCTCTTACAGGATAGGCTTAGGTTCTCTGCTAGCTCCTTCATGAATAAGTGTATGCTTATGAACGTAAGTGCTAGTACATTAACACATACTACAGGTGCGTAAATGCAGGTGCTCAGTTATAGGATCACCTATATAATATTTTCAAATGAGTAACATGGATGCAGAGTCTTCCATCCTCTTTCAACAGCATCCTCTCCCTTGCCTCTTCCCTTCTCATTCCCTTGTCTCTTATCCCCAGCATCCTAAGTATTCTTTCCCTTGCCTCTTACCTACCTCTCACTCCCAACCTCAGCATCATTTGGGAAGGACAAACCTGTCAGTTAGTTCTCCCCCAAAGCACACAAGCTCCCCTGCTAAGCACTAGGCTAATGGGACTCAAAACAACTTATAGTGCAAGCATAGCATGAGATTATACATTTTCCTGGGAATGGAAGGAAGTAGTACAACACAGGGACGTAGCCAGACCTCGCCGGGAGGGGGGGCCAGAGCCCGAGGTGGGGGGGCACTGTTTAGCTGCCCCCCCCGAGCCGCCGCCGCTACCACCACATCGGACCCCCCCGCCGGCCTGCCCACAATCCCCTTCAACCCCCCTCCCGCCACCAACTCTCCCCCGCCGTCGCCGCCCGCCCCATCGCCGCAAATGATACCTTTTTTGAAGAGAGACTTCCTTCCGCGCTCGAGTAGCGCCTTTCTTCAATGAAGTTCCGGCGATCAGCTGTTTCGACACCGGCGACGCTGCCGGCATCGAAACAGCTGATCGCCGGAACTTCGTTAAAGAAAGGCGCTACTCGAGCGCGGAAGGAAGTCTTTCTTCAAAAAAGGTATCATTTGCGGCGACGGGGCGGGCGGCAACGGCGGGGGAGAGTTGGTGGTGGGAGGGGGGTTGAAGGGGATCGTGGGGCAGGGGGCCAGGGCCAAATCTACGGGGGGCCTGGGCCCCACGTAGCTACGCCACTGGTACAACAGACAACTACCACTAGCAGCTTCAAATATATTTATGTTAATAGCATTAGCTGCCTTTTGATCATACATCAAAGTGGTATAGAATCCTAAATATAACAAATTAAAAGTAAAAGCATATGATGGTTAAAAGAATTAGATGTGCGATACATTGCCAAAGACCTGATCACAGAAATATGTGTACAATTCTATCTGGAATTTTTCAGTAGGGTTGATGCTCAGTAATGGAGCACTGATTACCGATATTCCTTGTACTGAATCCATGAGGGAGTAGGAATAACAAGCCGGTTGTCACATAGGGAACGGAGAGCCCAAGAAACCTCGTAAGGTATTAGTAAGCCTGATAGATATACAGGAAAGCCTTTCATCAAGACTCTAGAAAGGCAATTCTATAACAGGGTACCCTCATTTATGTGCCCCTTGATAAGGAAAATGTACAGAAATACTAGCACTTACAGGCATGTAAGTGTACACTTACCCATGCACGTAGCAGTAGGGCATCTCAGCGCTATTCTGTAAGGGTGTGTGTAAGTAGCATAGCGTGTAAATGCAAGTGGCAGTGTACACATGAGTGGGGTATGAGTGGGCAATGGGTGTAGTTCCCACCTATGCATGTAACTTACAAAATAGTGTGTTTTTTGAAAGAGTAAACAATCGATTTGTGATTTGGTTTGCTTTATTAACATACCGCTTAGTAAAAATTGATGTAGATACTAAATACTTTTTGACCCTGCCATTTTGACCCTTCTGGTCTGACTCTACCTTTTCGATGCAAAAACTGTAAGGTTAAATATTTCAATAAAGGTTAACAAGGGAGCCGAGAAAACATTAAATAGCGAAGGTGCCAAGACAGAGCCCTGTAGGACTCCACAATGCACAATGTAAGTAGAAGAACAAACATTATTCATCTGAACTATATATGAACAACCAGTAAAATAAGACTGTAGCCATTTTAAGGCTGTACCCTGAATTCCCACAGTATGGAGCTGATGGAGAAAACAGATATGATCCACAAGATTGAAGGTTGCCGTTAGATCTAAAGAGATTTGGAAGCCTGACTACAAAAAAGGTAGGTAGTTAATCCTAATAGCTTGATTTCCGTGCTCTGACATTTACTAAATCCTGTCTGATGGAGTCCAACTGATCTTCTGATTAGGTGTGTCCCAAGGATTGTGTTGAGAACCTCTGATCTTTCTCTCTGTTTGTATAGCGAGAGACAGAGAGAGAGAGAGAGAGATCAATCTCTATGAGAATTTATAATTTTTTAGCTTTAATTATTTAACAGTCCCGATGGCATCCCAGGTTGCAGAATTGAACAGAAATCTGATCCTTCATAAGTTTTGTAATTTATCTTACAAAACCTCTCTCAGCCACTAGAAAAACATTCTTTAAATTCTTCCATTCATTGATTCTCATATTCCACATAGAATGAATCTTATAAACTTTAGTCTTTAATCTCAAACTTTCCTTAAAAAATATTTCAGTTGTCCTCAATAGAATTTAACAATTCCCAAATCAAAAGTCTGTTCTTCAGAAACTTTTTTTTATTGTTATCAATCAATCATCACTGACAGCACATAGTTCTTTCAGAAATTGAAATTTGTATAAGATTCAGAAAGAGAAAACACTAGTTTTTATCCTCATGTAGGAATCCTTTACTAGGCTGCAGCAGAAGTGGCCTTAGTGTGCCCTTAGGTAGACCTTTCCCACACACTAAAGCCATTTTTACTGCAGCCGTAAAATGGCTTATTTTCTGTTTTTTGTATTAATGGCCATGTGATAATGTTGAGATTAGTGTGCAGCAATTTTTAAAAATTACCGTGTGAGCACTTACTGACACCCACTCTCCACCCATGACATTCGTCCTCAAAAAAACAACTGAAATATTTTTTAGCGCATGGTTAGCATGCACACATCTCGGAGTTACCACAAGATGCCTGAACGTGTCCCACATTACTCCAATTTTAGCTGCGTTAGGTATATGTTAGTGTCTAATGCAGCTAAAAGGGCCCTTAGACTAGTTTATAAAAAATAATTTTCCCTTTGACAGGCTATTCTCTCAATAGTTTTAACATTTTTTCTCAGTAATACAACACACTAGTTATTCACCAAGCCAAATATGAGCTCACAAATACTGCGATGGCTCTACAAAAACTGCTCTCTAAAACCACTCCCTTTCCATGTCACAGATACATTCTTATAATATTATTTCTTGAATTTTTTTTTTCTTTTTAAATCTCTTTATCTCTTCTGACCAGTCAATTGTCACGGAACCCAGGAGGATGAGCCCTGGGCTGCAGCAGACAATTCCTCTGGGGAGGCGCAGAGCAAAGGCGAACCAGATACTGAATACAAACAAGATACCAGACATGGCAAATAGACAGAGCACACTCAAGACATGGTGAAACCAGAGCCTGGCTAAAGCGAAAACCAGGAACGGAACTTAAAAGCAGGAACCAGGAACAAAGGACAGACACTCATATGGGAGCAAGGCCGAAATGGATCCCATTCATACCAGAAGGAAGGGAAAGGAAACAGAACAGAATCTCTTGAGCAAGTACTACTCAAGCAGTGCACACACACTGCACTAAACAGAGCTACAAACAAGGGGGCAAAAAACCCTACACACAGGCACAAAGAAACTGAAGGGGAAAGGACAACCCCACTTAGACTCACATGGTAGAAACCACAAGTAAAAGATAAGAAAACCACAAAGGGAGGCAGCACAGGGCTGTGCTCAGAACCACAGCTATAAACGAATAGTCCTAACCAAGTCAAACAGAAATCACACAGAAAGGTAGCTCAGGGCTGAGCTAGTAGTCCCAGCTAAACAAAAGAGCTGTCCACTTGTGCCACACAGAGAGGCAGCTCAAGGCTGAGCTAGTAGTCACAGCTAAACAGAAGAGCCACCCACTCAAACACAAACAGAACCAAACAGAGAGGAAGCTCAGGACTGAACTAGTAGACACAGCCCACTCGTGCCACACATAGAGACCACTCAAGGCTGCGCTAGTAGTCACAGCTAAATGAAAGAGCAACCCACTCAAACACAAACAGAACCAAACAGAGAGGAAGCAGGGCTGTGCTAGTAGACACAGTTAAACGAAAGAACAACCTACTTGTGCCACCAAGAGAGACTGCTCAAGGCTGCGCTAGTAGTCACAGCTAAATGAAAGAGCAACCCACACAAACAGAAACTTCACAGAGAGGACTCAAACAGAAAGCACACAGGGAAAACTCAAGACAAGGCCACACAAAGGAATACTTGTTGCTAAGCCACACAGCACTCAAGGATAAGGGAAGCCACTCATGAAGAAACACTCTAAGCTGTACCACACAGCACTCAAGGGTAAAGGGAAGCTACTCATAAGAATACACAAGGCTGTGCCACACAGCACTCAAGGATAAAGGGAAGTCACTTATAGGAATGCACATGGCAGTGCCACAGCGTCAAATAACAGACAATAGAGACAAAGAGAAAAGCAAGCAGAAAGGGAAGGCTGTCTTTACATACACAAATCAGATAAGGCACAATGCTCACAAGAACCAGGAAACAAACACAGCAGACAAAGAGTTAAAGCAGGCTAAAGGGAAGGGCTGTTTCTAATACACAAGTCAGAAAGAAGCAGAGCTTACAAGAGCAAAATAACAAACACTGCAGTCAAAGGTTTAAAGCAAACAAAGGGAAAAATAAACAATGTTCTTACCAGAACTCAGCCAGTACCCACAGCCAGGTAGGGGAAGGGAAGGCAGGCAGGCAGGCAGAGACAGAGCACACACAGCTGCATGGAAGCAAAGCAATCAAGGAAAGCAGCTGGCAACAACCGGCTCTCTGAACAGTGAAAGGTAACAAGGGAATCCACACAGGGAAACAGAACAGGCTATGCTGGAGAGCCTAGTTAACAAGGAAGTAATCCATTCAAGTTCAAACCAGAACCATACACACAGAAATACAGAACAGGACTTTGCTTGGGAGCAAAGTTAATAGGCAAGTAATCCATACAGGTTAAAACCAGAACACACACAGAGAAACAGAACAGGGCTTTGCTTGGAAGCAAAAATAACAGGCAAATCCATACAGGTTCAAACCAAAACCACACACACAGAGCTCAAGGCTGTGCCCAGAGGCACAGGCAAAAAGACCACCAGTTCCCTCAGAATCAAACAACAGTACCACAAGAAAAGGGAAAAATAGACCTGTTGCAAAGGCAACGCAGGAAAGCTCCCTGGGTCCTTATAGAGTAGGCTGATGATGTCACAAGTAGGAAATGAAGCAGAAGCAGGGAGACCAAAGCGAGGCTTGGCTAACAGAAAGAAAAACAGGAAAAAAAGCAGACTAGAAAGGTCACAGAGCTAGATACAGAGAAACAGTAGGTCTGGACATAAGGGCACAGCCACAACCGTGACATCAATCAACACATCTACACTTCTTTCCCTAATGGTTCCCAACCTGCTAAAAAAAAAAAAAAACAATTTTAGAACCCAGCCTAGTCTGCTTGAAACTCACAGCAGCCACAAGCCCAATCCATCAGCTGTCAACCCATGGAAAGCTTTATTTTTACTTCACGGTTCCGCTGGTGCACTCCTGTGGCTCCTAACTGAGCTCATGTTTCTTTCCATTCCTCATGCTTGTTCTCCTACACATGCATGCACACTCCCAGAACTCCTTTTATCTGCTGCCTCCCATGCATGTTTCCATATTTGTACACAGGCATTTACTTCTGGGCTTGCAGGTTCTCAAATGTAGGCCTTTGAAATGCATTGTGACATCTCCTCACTTTTTCAGGGCCTCTGGTGTTGTCAGCTACATCAGTTCTGCCAGTCCAGGTTCTATCCCATGCACATGCAACTACTGCACATGTGTCAGCTATGCTTTCACACTTGGCACTAACAACTGCTGCTCTATATCATCCCAGGACTTGCCCCTAACATTGCATCAGCTAAGCCCAATTCTCTGCACAACAACCTGACAAGCTCCTGGTATTCAGCTCCTCTCTTCTGTCTTCATCTCTGTTCTCTGAGGCATAAGTACATAAGTACATAAGTAGTGCCATACTGGGAAAGACCAAAGGTCCATCTAGCCCAGCATCCTGTCACCGACAGTGGCCAATCCAGGTCAAGGGCACCTGGCACGCTCCCCAAACGTAAAAACATTCCAGACAAGTTATACCTAAAAATGCGGAATTTTTCCAAGTCCATTTAATAGCGGTCTATGGACTTGTCCTTTAGGAATCTATCTAACCCCTTTTTAAACTCCGTCAAGCTAACCGCCCGTACCATGTTCTCCGGCAACGAATTCCAGAGTCTAATTACACGTTGGGTGAAGAAAAATTTTCTCCGATTCGTTTTAAATTTACCACACTGTAGCTTCAACTCATGCCCTCTAGTCCTAGTATTTTTGGATAGCGTGAACAGTCGCTTCACATCCACCCGATCCATTCCACTCATTATTTTATACACTTCTATCATATCTCCCCTCAGCCGTCTCTTCTCCAAACTGAAAAGCCCTAGCCTTCTCAGCCTCTCTTCATAGGAAAGTCGTCCCATCCCCACTATCATTTTCGTCGCCCTTCGCTGTACCTTTTCCAATTCTACTATATCTTTTTTGAGATACGGAGACCAGTACTGAACACAATACTCCAGGTGCGGTCGCACCATGGAGCGATACAACGGCATTATAACATCCGCACACCTGGACTCCATACCCTTCCTAATAACACCCAACATTCTATTCGCTTTCCTAGCCGCAGCAGCACACTGAGCAGAAGGTTTCAGCGTATCATCGACGACGACACCCAGATCCCTTTCTTGATCCGTAACTCCTAACGTGGAACCTTGCAAGACGTAGCTATAATTCGGGTTCCTCTTACCCACATGCATCACTTTGCACTTGTCAACATTGAACTTCATCTGCCACTTGCACGCCCATTCTCCCAGTCTCGCAAGGTCCTCCTGTAATCGTTCACATTCCTCCTGCGACTTGACGACCCTGAATAATTTTGTGTCATCGGCGAATTTAATTACCTCACTAGTTATTCCCATCTCTAGGTCATTTATAAATACATTAAAAAGCAACGGACCCAGCACAGACCCCTGCGGGACCCCACTAACTACCCTCCTCCACTGAGAATACTGGCCACGCAATCCTACTCTCTGCTTCCTATCTTTCAACCAGTTCTTAATCCATAATAATACCCTACCTCCGATTCCATGACTCTGCAATTTCTTCAGGAGTCTTTCGTGCGGCACTTTGTCAAACGCCTTCTGAAAATCCAGATATACAATATCAACCGGCTCCCCATTGTCCACATGTTTGCTTACCCCCTCAAAAAAATGCATTAGATTGGTGAGGCAAGACTTCCCTTCACTAAATCCGTGCTGACTTTGTCTCATCAGTCCATGTTTTGTATATGCTCTGCAATTTTATTCTTAATAATAGCCTCCACCATCTTGCCCGGCACCGACGTCAGACTCACCGGTCTATAATTTCCCGGATCTCCTCTGGAACCCTTCTTAAAAATCGGAGTAACATTGGCTACCCTCCAGTCTTCCGGTATTACACTCGATTTTAGGGACAGATTGCATATTTCTAACAGTAGCTCCGCAAGTTCATTTTTTAGTTCTATTAATACTCTGGGATGAATACCATCAGGTCCCGGTGATTTACTACTCTTCAGCTTGCTGAACTGACCCATTACATCCTCCAAGGTTACAGAGAATTTGTTTAGTTTCTCCGACTCCCCCGCTTCAAATATTCTTTCCGGCACCGGTGTCCCCCCCAAATCCTCCTCGGTGAAGACCGAAGCAAAGAATTCATTTAATTTCTCCGCTACGGCTTTGTCCTCCTTGATCGCCCCTTTAACACCATTTTCGTCCAGCGGCCCAACCGACTCTTTGGCCGGTTTCCTGCTTTTAATGTATCTAAAAAAATTTTTACTATGTATTTTTGCTTCCAACGCTAATTTCTTCTCAAAGTCCTTTTTTGCCCTCCTTATCTCCGCTTTGCATTTGGCTTGGCATTCCTTATGATCTATCCTGTTACTTTCAGTTGGTTCTCTTCTCCACTTTCTGAAGGATTGTTTTTTGGCTCTAATGATTTCCTTTATCTTACTGTTTAGCCACGCCGGCTGACGTTTAGTCTTTTTTTCCCTTTTTTCTAATACGTGGAATATATTTGTCCTGAACCTCCAGGATGGTGTTTTTAAACAGCATCCACGCCTGATGCAAGTTTTTTACTCTGCGAGCTGCTCCTTTCAGTCTTTTTTTCACCATTTTTCTCATTTTGTCGTAATCACCTTTTCTAAAGTTAAACGCTAGCGTACTTGATTTCCTAGTTTCACTTCCTTCAATGCCAATATCAAAACCGATCATATTATGATCACTGTTATCAAGCGGCCCTTGTATCGTTACCCCCTGCACTAGATCATGAGCACCACTAAGGACTAAGTCTAGTATTTTTCCTTCTCTTGTCGGCTCCTGAACTAGCTGTTCCATGAAGCTGTCCTTGATTTCATCAAGAAATCTTATGTCCCTTGCGTGTACAGATGTTACATTAACCCAGTCTATATGCGGGTAATTGAAATCCCCCATTATTATTGTGTTGCCCAGTTTGTTTGCGTCCCTGATTTCCTTTAACATGTGCACACACACGACATCATTCGCAGGTTTGGGAAACTCTGGTGTCTGCCTCTCTCCCTCACCAGATGGCCGCTGGTGTCATCTTACATATGGGCAACACACTCCATCAGGTTTCCCAGACCCTGTCACCTCAAAACAGCAGCTACAGTGACCACAGCCCTGAGTTAGCAATTTATTTATTTATTTTTACCCTATTCATACTACCTCCTACAAGGGTCAAGCACTAATCAGACCCACTACGTGCCAGTTTCTATTTCCCCATCAGAACTGTAGGTAGCAGCAACTTTACAGTTTGTCTTTCTCTCTGAAGACAAGATCAGATCACCCTGCTGATCTATCCTTTTCATGTTCAGGGCATTCTGGGCCTCAGGACACAGCTGTGATCTAAGCTGGTATCCCCTGTTTTACTTAGTAATAATATGGGAACTGGACTTTATTTTTTCTCGGTAAGGCCCAGGGGATTGAAAGCCACTGTGCTTTCTTCTGCCCTTAGACCCTAGAGCAGAGAGCCAAGGCTATGATGGGTGCCAAAGTAGACATCCCCTCCCCCTCATTATGCAGTTCTATATCTTTCCTTACTGAATTCCCTCTAGGGTTAGAAAAGCCTCAACAACTCCTTTAACTCTGGGATTTATACTTTCTTCCAAAAGCTAGAATTTTAACTCTATTGGACTACTTTCCCAGAATAGAACACCTATTCATTAGTTTTGAGTGGCACTACTTTGTTTGTTTCATTCTAGATATACCATCTTTCTGGGGTACAATCAAAGCTCAAAGCAGGGATACAGAATGTTCCTTCTGTAACACATGTTTAGATCTTTTAAGTCATTAGGCTTTATAACAAAGACAGCCTACCATTTTAGATATATTAAATTAGTAAATGATAAACGATCCTCTGAATCAACTCCATTTGAATGTGTGATCTTCAGAATTGCACAAAGTAGTCTTCATCATAAAGCGTATGGGGACAGACTTAAATATCTCAAAATGTATATTTAGGAAGAAAGGAGGGAGGGAGGGAGGGGGAGATATGATAGAGACATTTAAACACTTATGTAGCATAAATGCAATTGAAAGGAAGTTCTGGAACAAGGGGGCATAGGATGAAGGTGAAAGAGGATACACTCAGAAGTAACCTGAGGAAATACTTCTTCATAGAAAGGGTGGTGAATTCGTGGAATGACCTCTTGGTGGAGATGAAAACAGTATCTGAATTGAAGAGAGTTTAGGACAAGTATATAGGATCTC
Organism: Microcaecilia unicolor; assembly: GCF_901765095.1. Taxonomy (NCBI): domain Eukaryota; kingdom Metazoa; phylum Chordata; class Amphibia; order Gymnophiona; family Siphonopidae; genus Microcaecilia; species Microcaecilia unicolor. Next base: position 97,858,206 of record NC_044039.1, read on the forward strand.
TTAGATGGTGATAGGGAGGGAGAGTAGATGGCATGGATGGGTAGACTGGATAGGTCATATGGTCTTTATCTGCCTACATTTTTCTATGTTTCTATGTAAATAAGGTTTCCACAGAGACTTATACAGAGCTACTATAACTTTTTATTTTCTTATTATCATTCTTCTAAAGAATACGTCTGGAATTTTTTCTGTTTGGCTACCTTGGCTACCATCAGATACTATATCAATGACTTATTTTTCCTGTTATCATGCGCTAAACTGTGCGTTAAGAAGTTTAAAAAAATATTTTTGGGGTGGAGTGTGGCATGGGCGGGAATGGGTGTGTCTGTGTAACCAGTGCATTATGATTAGTATGCGCTAACCAGTGGCATAGCCAGACAGCCAATTTTGGGTGGGCCTGAGCCTACCCCCTCCCTTCTCCCACTCTCCACCCCTCCCCCAGCTCCTCCCAACTAAAAATTTAAATACTTTAGCTCATAAGGATCCCCAAGCTCTGTTAGCTGAATAAGCTTGGCAGTCAACAGCAGCAATTCCTTGAGTCATCGATGCTGGCACCCCATGCATGCTTAGTTGTCAGTGGCTCAAGGAAGCTGCTACCATCTGCCAGGGAGTTTGGCCAACCTCATCTGGTGGGGCTTGGGGATCCCCATCAGCTACGGCAAGGATCAGAACTGGTGTTAGACATGCTAGGGCCCAAGGCAGAAAATAAAGAAGCCCCCCCCCCCCCCCCCTCAATTCCCTCTACTCCTTGCTTCTCTCCAATCTCCCTACTTACATTACAATCATACTGACAGACCCTCACCAAATATAGAACATGAGATCATAAATTAGAAATAAAAATATGTAGACAAAAATTGAACTGGGAACCTCAGCATGTATTGCAACAGTGGAAAAATAAAAACAGAAATGTATTTCTTTTAATACTGAACACAATAAAAAGACATCCATATGCACATTTCCCAAACTAACATATTTCAGATAATAAATTTAAAATAAAATGCCTTTTCTACCTTTGTTGTCTGGACATTTTATTTTTCCATCATGTTGGTTCCAGTTTTTCTTTTCCGCTTTCCTGTCTGTCTTCTGCTAATTCTCCTTCAAGCGGCTGCTGACTGTTAGTCTCTTCTCCTATCTCATTCCATTTCCTCACTACACTTGCCTCTGCAATATTGATCTTTCCATTTTAGTTCTTTCCTCTCTTTTTTTTCTTTTCTGCCTCTCTGTCCACTCAGATTACATTCTCTTTCTAACTCTTTTCCTTCTTTTTACTTTTCAGATACCTATCAAATTTCTCTCTCTTTTCACCCACCAGCTCTGCTATTCCCCATCTCAACCCTTCTTCAGCATTCCCTCTGTCCCTTTGTCCACCATATCTCTCTCTCTCCCTTGCATCCCAGGTCTAACATCTCTTTCCCCTCCCCCAGCAACATCTCTTCCTTCCCCTTCACCACCATGTCCAACATTTCTCCCTTGTCCAGCATCTCTCCTTCACTCTCAGGCTCAACATTTTTCCTCTCCTGTCCTTCACCCCTCCTGTGTAGCATCTGTCCCTCACTCTACCCACCCCACCCCACCCCATCCTACCCTACATCCAACATTTCTCCCTCTTCCTTCCCTCCACCTCCATGCCCAACAATTGTTCCTCTCTCCTATCCCCCCCACCCCGTGTAGCATCTTTCAGAAGGTCGCTATCAGCATGTAAGAATTGCTGCTGATAACCTGAAAGCTTTCCCTCTTCCGCATTTCTCCTAGGCTGTAAATAGGAAGTTGTGTCAGAGTTGGGAGGGCGTGGCAGAAGGAAGGCTTCCAGGTCAGCCAGCAGCAGCAGCAGCAGCAGCAGCAGCAATTCTTACATGCTGTCAGCGACCCTTTGAAGGCAGACACAGAGGGATGTGCAAGACAGTGATGGGAGCCTAGCTTGGCTATGCCCATGGCACTAACTGCTTAATGCCATAACACAGGAGCAATTACCACTTTCGAAACAAGAGGCGCTAAGTGCTCCTGCATTAAATTTTTGCAGCCTGGACCCACATACGTACTGATTGCTGTGTCCAGTGGTGGTCAGCCCCAGATAGTCAGTGTTGATGCCCACACATGGTTCAACACTGAATATTATTATTATTATTATTTGTAGCATTTGTATCCCACATTTTCCCACCAATTTGCAGGCTCAATGTGGCTTACATTTGCCATAATGGCGGTTGCGTTTTCCGGGTGACAGAATTACAAATGGTATCAGGGTCTAACTTAGTCTAACATTTAGTCTAACATTTAAACAATGCTCACTATCACTTGTTGAATATTGACAGGAAGATTTTCCTTTCAGTTTATCTGATGCTGTATTGTACAGGCTATATACTAGGGCCTTTAATATGCCAGCTGACTTCCTCTGTGGTCTCTTTAACTGCAGCTCTTAGCCTGTCTGTGGTTACATATCACAGACCACAGCCTTGAAGTTAATCTAATTAGAAGGTTATTTTCCCCTGGGCTCTTGGTCAGTTACTATCCCCATCCTAAATACAGCTCTCTGGCACAACTCTAAACCAGGAAGTGCCATTTTTAATGGTACTGCAGGTACCTTTCCCCTCTTGTCTCTCTGATACCACAGCACAGCTTACCTGCCGAAATAGAGTACTAGATAAATGCTTTCCTTTGGCTTGTAATAAGAACCCTTCATAAAGCAAACATCTCCCTAAACCCTGACAATTCCTTAATCTAAAATCGATAACAGCATATTGCCCCTATAGCAGCATCTTATCCTTCTACTTGCTTTATCTGAAGTTTACTAACAAACTGTTAACTAGTTCCAGGAGTGACTGAGCTGGCATTTATCAGGGTGTAAGCAGGTTTATAAACAAGAAAAGGTTTTTTGCTCACCTGGGGTTGCTGGCTGATGTGCTGATTCCGGGGTGAGTGAAGAGATGATGGCTGGCTGCTGCTGAGGTCCAGCCTGTGCTACAGGGCTCTGGCGGTGTGTTGGGGCTCCAGGGTTGGAGCTGCAGGTCCTGCTGTGAACTTGGAAGTGATGGCGGCAGGAACACTCCAAGGGGAAATTTTGAGACTGAATGTGACAGAAGAAAAGCTGACAGCTCATTTGACCAAAAGAGGGATACAGAGCCTTGATTGTTTTAAATGAAATTTTGCAAACTAATACAAGTAAGCATTAAGAAAAATGAAAAAAGAAATCAAGAAAACTTTACAAAAAATAAATCACACAATTCAAGCCCATATCAAGAGGGGAACAATGAACACAATCCACTACAGAAATTAATAAAGAAAAACTTCAATAAGCAAATCTTGCAGGCAAAAAAACCCCTTCTAATAATCCCTAAATAACCTGCTACAATAACTAAGAAGAATTAACAGAAAAAGTTTTAGTAGAAAGAAATGTTTCTAAATGTGCAGGATCCAAGAACATGTAGGTATGGTTCTCAAATGTGACCATGCATGTACATGGAAATTTAAGAAAGAAAAGACCTCCTGCAGCCATGACACTATGTTGCTCTGGCCACCTTAGGAAACATCATAACCACCTGCACATAGAAAGGAACATTCTTTTTATTTATTTAATTTTTATTACATTTGTACCCAGGGGCGTAGCCAGACACCCAAGTTTGGGTGGGCCTGGACCCAAGGTGGGTGGGCAGAACTCCACCTTGTCCTACAAGTGATTTGGTTTCTCCCTCTCTCACCTGCATGCCATATGGTCCTTCAAACATCTCCTCTGTACACCTTTTAAATAGCAGATTTTCACCAGCAGCAAACAGCTGTTGGGAGTTTTTGGATGGTGGGGCTTGGGGTCCCTGCCAGCCACATTATAGGTGTGCTGCTACTTGGTGGGCCTGAACCTAAAGTGGGTAGGCCTGGGCCCACCCTTGGCTACGCCACTGTTTGTACCCCATGCTTTCCCACTCATGGCAGGTTCAATGTGGCTTACATATTATGTACAGGTACTTATTTGTACCTGGGGCAATGGAGGGTTAAGTGACTTGCCCAGAGTCACTAGGAGCTGCCTGTGCCTGCAGTGGGAATTGAACCCAGTTCCCCAGGACCAAAGTCCACCACGCTAACCACTAGGCCACTCCTCCACTCCACTTCTTAAATAGGATCTTAATATATACAGTTTCTTTTCAACAGATGACAATACTACCAACAAAGTGGCTCTTTTAACAATATTTTCCTGTGAAGATTCTAGGAATTTAGTTAAGTCCAAATTTTCAGGAGTGTTCAAATTATTAAACTCTCCCTCCTGGTTGGTCTGCTTTATCCCCTTAGGTAGATAATATACACTAATAATATCATTAACATCAAAAGCAATTTACAAACCATCTTTAAAATACATTTTAAGCAACTCATCTGAGGACAAAAAATGAGTTACAGTAAAATTAAGCAATTGCAAATTAATGGCTCTCTGTGCATTCTCTAAATTCTCAGACTGGAGATGCATTAATAAACTATCTTTAGCTGCTGCAGCTGTTTGACAGGTAACTATATTAGAAACAGACTTCTCCACAGTTTGTTCCATTCTAGAGAGCCTAACATCATATTAGTACCGCCTTCTACAGTGAGCAAGGAGTGCTCACTGTAGAAGGAGGTACTGACATTTTAGATGGCTGCAGATGAAGGTCCATTGATCCTCGAATCACAGTAACCACTTCAGGTTTCCTCTTTTCTGCCCTTCACTTCCTTATGAGGGTGGAGCAGAATGCCATGCTCCACACTCCTCAGTAGCTCTGAAGGAGCTCCAAAGGAGTG